>NW_017306629.1:704882-713806 GCF_000935625.1 Nanorana parkeri
TGGTTAGTACTATGATGTCACTATAATGTTCTCTTCTGCAATGGTTGTGGGTGGGTTTTTTTTTTATTTTGAAATATAAGTTTTTATAAGAAATAATTATCTTAGGTAGACATTAGAATGAAACAACTGCAAACATACATGACAAGGGTATTTCAGAGGAAGCCAATCTAACCAGCCACCCCACTTAAACTTGCTGAGACCCCACCCATCACACATTTAAAAAAAAAAAAATAACACTATAACTGTATGGATTTTAAAGGGGCCACAGCAGCCACTTGTATAATTCCATATAAAAAATAAATACATAAATAAAAAAAATTGTTAAACAACATAACACAGCATACCATAAAAAAACACTGGTTTCCGAGTCCCTGAAAGCACACGACCTGCATCTGCGGTTCCAGATAACTAAACGATGGGCCCCCAGCTGCAACACCACTGCATCAGGGACAAAATATTTGTTCACCACAAATACTTTTAGTCCAAAAATGCATACATAATATTTTGTGGTAGGTAAACTGTATAAAAAAAGAAGTGCTAACTAAACAGAATAACAGACAATGTTTCTGTGCCACTATACAAGATCAGCGCTTTGTGAACTCTCTGGCAATAATCATGTTTCTTTTCTTATTATTGAGGTAAATGTGCACCAGCCAGCAGGGTGTAACTACAGATCACGGGGCACAACAACCTCTTTCTGAGTTGTAACTAACGACACCAAAATCCTAAGGACTCCTTCTGTGCGTCTGATGTCAGCTTTCCTACATTTTCCTTCCTAGATTTTACAGAGAATTAGGGTTGTCATCATATGCAACCACTCCAACCCTTTATGATTCTGCATTATCTTTACATTGTTATGCCTCAACAACCTAATGGTGCCCTCTACTACCCCCAGGCCCTATAGCAGCCGTCTGGGCTGCTATGGCTATATTTGCGCCACTGCTGGCCAGCTGTTCACATGAGTTAGTGCAGTCAGCGCACTCCACCCAAATGTTCAAATTTAGTAGGACATTCTCTGGCTTCCTAAGTTATTCCTTAAAGCTGCAAAGGTTTATTTATCAATATTTTAATATTGAGAAGTTCAGTGTACGTACAGTATAGTATAGTTTTCCTTAGAAAAAGCATGTATGTTGACATGTATGACAGGATGGTGTGTCTCTTTTACCCATTGTGAACAACTGAGGACTGAAGTAGGTTCCATGAAAGTACCACAATTGAAACAGATTATCTTTTGTGGATATGACTGTGCTGAAGTGAAAGTTAAAAGGTTTCTAACAGTCCTGGTCAGAGATATTAGAGATATCCCTCAGTCTCTGTTCACATCTAGGCGTCAGTGCTTTTGCGCATATAACACACACTTGGTTTTGCAAGTTTTGAAGTGTACCATCACGCTTGTTTAGCACAGTTTTGCAAATTTTTACACGTTAGACGAGCATATATAAAGACCCGCATTTTATTGAGCAGATTAAAATGCATTGCAGTGAATGAACAAATGTTCTCACAAACATGCACAAAACGTGCACAGAAATGTGCGACCCATTTGTGTCGCGTGTTGTCATGCCCTTCCATTGATGTCTATGTGGTCAAATGCTCTGTAATCTGCCTGAAAGAAGCTCCTTTTTTACCTCTTGTACCTTTTTTCAGCGTTCAGCATTTTACAGCTTGCGACAAAACAGTTTTGTCGCACTTAGCTTTGAGCGTCAAAACACCCAGGTGTGAACAGGGACTAATTCACTGATTCCTAAGTGGGGACCTAGCCTGCATAAGAACACCATATAATCTGGAAATCAGTTGGTAGTGTATTAGAGTATTAGAGTTAGTATTCGAGTATTAGTATTAGAGGTTAGAGTAAGGCACTCACCAATGTAGACGGTTGAAAGAGAATCTCATGTAGTCCCAACTGGGTCACATCAGATGTTTTTTTTTATAACTGGAAACATTTTTTTTACCTTTTTCTCTTTTTTTCCTTTATAAAATGAAAAAAAGGGGTAAACAAAATTATGAAATATTAGCAAAAGTAAGCACTAGCTTTACATAAAACTAATTTGGGTACAGGGTTAAGTGATGGAGTAATTTTCAGTCAAACTTTCACAGCACTGCAAAGTGAAAAATAGCCTGGTAATAAAGGGGGTTTAACATGCCGGTACTGAAGTGGTTAATCAATGGGGTACATCTTATAATTTCCATTACATTCCATGGTTCTTTAGGCAATACAACAACAACAAATGGGCAAAGAGGTCAGCCTTGTTTAGTTACTCTGATATATTGAGTTCTGAAATATTGTAATTTGCTCTAATACAAGCATGAAGAAGTTGTGTATGTTTATCCAAATAATAAAGGTTTGCCCAAAGCCACATTTTCTCAGTATACTTATCATTTAGGACCATACAATCAATTCAAACTCAGTTGTTAGACCTTTGTGATCCTGGTCTGATTAGTTTTAGGCTAGAACCTCAAAGGCATATTGGGTCACCTCCAGTCAGTGGTACATCCTCGACACCCAGTAATCTATTGGAATGAATGTGGAAGGACCCAAAAAAGGTAACAGTGAAGTAATATGCCATACACACCTGGTATTTTTACAGTTTCTTGTAGACCACATTGGCAAAACCACATCCCCATTTATCTTTGGCAGAATAAAAAAAATTAAATTTATGTTTCTAGAAGTATAATGCCACACACAGTATATTTCTACATCCCCATTTATTTTTCTCATAAAAAGAAAAGTTTATATTTTAAAAATTAAAATGGGAGAAATATGGTATACACTGCATGAGCATAATTGTAATACATTTCTTGGAAGCCTCATTTGATTAAAAACCCTTTCCTCTTGCAGACTTTAAGGACAAAGACCAAAATGAAATGTATATATTTCAGGTTAAATATTGAATGTGACCTTAATTAAATTATTTAAATTAAGTTACATTGATATGTTAGATATTCTTTAATAAATAGGTAAAAAATAGGAGAAAAAAAAGCATAATTTAACCTGCAGAAGCATCTGTGAAAACATTATGTGTGGCATTTTGACAGCCGTAGAGCAGCATAATAAGCTGCTAACAATGGGGAACATCACCGAAAAAATGCCCAAATATGACTGCTGTGGAGCAATTGCAGAAACATTTGCGGGATTATTCACAAAAGGGTGAAGAGTTTGAAAAAGGCAGGAGAAGTGAACAATCTAGGCCAAAAAAAATTATTTGGAACTATTCTCCAATTCAGCTCACTTTCCAGTTCAGCTATGTTGTCCTACATTGTTCACATCTCCTGTCTTCTCCAAACCCTTCACCCTTTTGTGAATAACCCTGTAGGTGTGGCATACTGATAGTGCCAGAGATGCATAACAAACTGTAAACATTGCGTAGTGCAAGACTGACCATGCAAAACAAATTGCTTAATTTTGACAGGTGAGGAGCAGCTATGGAAACATTAGGTGTGACACCTTGACAGTGCTGAAGCACTGTACTAAAGCTGTAGGGCCAACAAGAGATGGTAATTCTGGCAGTTACGCAGTGGTGGCAGGAGACAGTAATTTTAGCAGGCGATGGTAATGGTGGCAGGCCAACAGCAGTGGGGCAAGAACTTCCTCCTGTATGATAGAATAATGTTTTGGGGGGCCAGATTCAAGCATTAGCTGCAGGGGTTTGGCACTCATTGCTGATCCTTGATAAGTTAATTTTTATAAAAGAAATCCAATCAACTGTGTCAACTGTTTATATAAAAAAAACCCTGCTACAAGAAATGTCCGATCTGAAAGCACATTGGCCGTATTTTCCTATTTTCTTGGCAGCTTTCCAGAAGGATGCAAAGCACAGCGAGAGAAAACATTTATAAAATATACAAATAAAATTATATTTTTAAACAACAAAATATTCCAGTCCTGGTTTACTTACAGTGGTCTAATAATATTTTGTTAAGGTGTAGTTTTATGTTAAGTTTTTCGAATAGGTTAGGTTTGGTATAATTAATTTGTTGCTTATGTACAAGTTTATATATGGATATATTTTTCTTATTTGTTTTCTTTTTGCTTTCTCTGTGTTTATTTTTTAAAACTTTCATTAAAAGTATCTGATTAAAAAAACAAAACGTTTTTCTAACATTTAACAGTATTCAACTGGGTAAAAAGAGACATGATTCTCCTAGTATTCAATACATCTGTGCAGGGCTGTCTTTAACACTGGGAAAAAGGGGCAGCTGCCCAGGGCCCAGTCATTGTTGTGGGGCTCGAAGCAGCTGCCCCTTGAGCAGGTCTTGTGCTGCAAAACTCCTACCACTGGCCCTTTATCTCTGACAGCAGAGCGCTGGGTGATTGCAGTGTGGGGGAGACAAAGAGCTGTGTGGAAGCCCTCCGTGCTGTGTGTGTGTGCTGGAGGAGGCAGCTCTGCTATGTCCTGGAGGAGGTGTAAAATGCACCTAAACCTGTGTACACAAAAATCCTTGCACCGGCCCTGCCCTTAAGCCCACAAAAAAATACACTTGCACCGCTCTTCTGTTTACTGTGCGATCGGTATTGCATAGTGTTGCTCCGGCCCTGTTGTATATGCATGGGCAAAATTGCATGGCGGGGGTAGGTAGGGGGGGTTTTTTTGGGGGGGTTGGTTAGGGGGGCGGGGGGGGGAGGAAGGGGGTGTTTTTTTGGGGGGGTTGGTTAGGGGGTCGGGGTGGGTAGGAGTGGTGGGCCCAAGAAAATGTTTGCCCAGGGTCCAATCAGTATTAAAGATGGCCCTGCATCTGTGCTCCCTGCTGTGCTTTGCCAATACAACAAACAGTGCTACCCATGAGCATATTTTTATTCAGGTGCTATACCTCTGCTATGATTGAACAATCCAAACCAATCCAATCCAATCTCTCCAGCACCTTAACTTTTCGTGTCACTTGATTAAACATCACTGTCAGTGTCGTGCATGCCAATTTGCTAACAGAGCAAGTTAGAATGTCCCCACTCAAGCTTAGCCCCAGTTGTCACATAGAGCCAACTGTAGCCAGAGGCTAGCCGCTAGGGGTTATAACTAGACTCTATATCGCAATGCTGTTAATTTATGTTAATATCTGATGAATTCCTGATTTTCATACACAAAAAGGTGTACATTGATTAAGATTTATATTTTTATGCAATATAATTTGAATGGCTTTAATATGTATTGATATATTTTTGTTTACTGCTTGCACTGTTTAGAAGTCACGGATGGGGTGCTGAATGAGTGGCTTGTTCTGTGTTCTATTTGTACTGTAGAAATACACCAATATTATTACATCAAACAATTCAGTTATCTGACATGGAGCTCTGCCCTCTGTAGAGTCATTAATTCACATTGTGAAAAGAATCAAGTCACACAACTGCAGAGCTTTGAGCCTGTCAAATAAATCAGAGTATTTTGCAGTACTAGAGCCAGCAGGAAGTCAATAATCAATAAACCTGTTTGACAGCTTGGCATATTTATCAAAGACAATGACTAGATTTATTAGTATCGCTTTTTAGACCCTAGCCCCTTACCACAGCAAAACTCCCCCCTGGTAATTTATCTATTCATTTAAAGATAACTTAGACATTTTATAAATTGCTGCAGATGGACTTTCTGTAGTTAGCATTGTTATGGTATTATGATACATGGCAACATTCTCAAAAGCAGGTAAAGATGGGTATGTGAGATGGGGACCTTAGATTGTGAGCTCCTTGAGGGCAGGGACTGATGTGAATGTGCAACTATGTAAAGCGCTGTGTAAATTGTCAGTGCTATATAAATACCTGTAATAATAAATGGAGCTGGACAGAATTACAAATCTATTTGGCAAATAAGATGTAATCCAGGGAATGTCAGGGCCTGAATAAATATATCAGTTCTTAATAATATATATTTTTTAATTGGCCAGGAGCACATAATCCTAGGCACCAAATTGCTTTCGGTCTCCTAGGCACTAAAGATGTCCTGGATTCAATACAATTTAATAGTGAACAGGACATGATTCACCGAGCAGCAGGACTGATTTTTTATTTGGAGCTTGGACTGCATGCTTTCATTGAAGGACCAATGAATTCCATGTTTTAGGTTTTTTTAGCCATATGCCTGTGCTCTAAAACTCAAGGATGCTGAGCCATGCAACATGGCAATGATTAGGAGTGCAGGGTAAATCAGCAACAGAGTAAATCTATCAAGAGAAGAAAATCTGTGTTTTAAAATAACCAACACAAGGTCAGGATTGCCGTGTAAAAAGAAGCAGTGCATTCAAGAAAGGTGTACCTGATGGGGAACTGCAGCAGAGGGCGGGAACAATGCTAGTTTACTATTGGCTATTGCAAATTGAAATAGCCAATAGTAATGTCCCAATGCTTTTCAATGGGAAAAAATCTTTTTTTTTTTTCTATTCTGACATCGATCGTGTCAGAATAAAGAAAAAAAGGAAACAGAAGTGTTTCTCTCCTTGGCGGCCGGGAGCAGGAGCCTACAGCCAGGGAGAGTTGGCTGTTTGGAGATCAGTGTCCCTGGTAAGCAGGTAACCAGGGACGCTGATCTCTCTGCAAGTGGCCGGAGCCAGCCGTAAGATCACGGCTGGCTCCGCCCAGCTGTCAGAAGCAGGCTGTCGGCCGGCCAATGGCCGGCCGCTCGGCCAGCTTCGGCTTTCAGCACGGCTCAGCGCTCGACTGAGCTGCTCGGCCGTGATCGGGAGCTGTACGGGCTATTGTGAATAGCCCGTACAGCACCCCCTCGGTTCTCCTGAACCGAAGGGGTCCTGGGGCCGAAGCTAGCCGAAGGATCGGCCGAAGCTACGGCCAGATCCTTCGGCAGCTTCGTGAATAGACCCCTAAGAGAGCTCCGCTCCTCTTCACTCATCCTACAAGGCATCCTGCAGTCCCTCGACGGCCTACAGTGTATTGCTGTCCACTAGGGATGTCCCGATGCCACTTTTTCAGGCCCAAGTACAAGTACAACTACAACACCATCCTTCCCTGCCCCTCCCTGACTGCTACAATGGCCAACATTGGGCAACATACCACCTGTGATTTGGCCAACAAGCTGGCAAGCTTTCCCAGGGACTACAGGCAAGATGGCACAGCTGTTTTCTTAACTGACAATCCAGCACTAAGAATTGTTGACAAAGGGGAAAACAAATATTTCTTCACATCCCCATGGGAAGCAGATCTCTGGCTGAATGCATGAGGCCACAATCATGACCTCAGGTCACCCAACCACAGGTAACCCTTAAAATTAGTGTGATATCCATGCTTTTGATTTGCTTTATTGTCTTGTTCATGGCTGACATAGTGTGGCTGCCCATTTCTTCATAATGGGACTGTTCTAGCACGAGGATTTATTATTACACCTGCGTGGCCTTTGAAAGCTCTGTGAAGGAACACCTGTTGACTAAACCACGCAGCCCTTGTTGCCATACCTCTCCATTGTGTGTGGTTGCCTGGACCTTTGGCTGTTGTTGTTTTCTGCCTGCTTTCATTGTAATTGCTCTGATGATGCTTAGATGCATTGTTCTATGCTGGAATGCAATGCACCCCCAGTAATGTGGTATACCTCATTTAATATAACATGTGCAACCAGAAATGTTACATTTGTGAAATGGGACAAAAATTAAAAATCTGAATCTATGGGGGTGATTTACTAACCTAAACACACGCACGCACCAGGTGCGTGTGCATTTTTACACAGCAAAACGTATTTATCAAGCAAACACGAGCAACGTGTCACATTTTCACGCCGTTATGGCGCGTTTTTATGTATTTACGTACGTGCGCGTCATATAGCATGCGCCATAGGCTACACGCCGCTCTAATAGCGGCATGCAAGTCTCTAAAAGCATATTTCCACTAATGCCATATATGGGAAAATCATGCACGTGATGCATATATAATGCTGCTTCACAGTTTAGACAAAAATGGTTAGCTCATGCATTTACATTCCTGCATTCATCAACGCAAGCAACACAACGTAGAGCTAATTTACACAACATCACCTTGCAATTCATGCAGGGCTTTGCACAACACACCTGCTGGGTGTGTACACACTACAAAGGTGTCTAGATTCCACCAATAGATCATGCTGGGAGGGAACACACTACAGAGGTGTATACTTGTTTGCGGCGTGTTTATAAGGTTAGTAAATAAACCCCTATGACTCTAGACACACCAAAAAAAAAGACAAGGAATATGATTACTACGCGCCTGTATGACATCATTTCTCACTACCAGACCATTCTTTAGAAGACATTCATTCTTATGGGGGATTTTTAAAAATTTTCAGAATAGGAAAACCCTTGAACTATGAATGATAATCCTGTTTGACACAAAAGATAAATGTGCACCTCACCCTTCTAAATTACGATCAAATTTTGTTCTGACCATTCTTACCTCCCCCACTACCATTCTACAGCCCCCTTTCTTTACTCCTCTTCTGACCAACTTTCTTACTTATTACCTTATGTCTAATAGACAGACTGAGTATAATGTCAATACAATTACTACAAAATTACTTTAAATTACCATTTCTTACTTAAGCTTTATTTTGAGAAACAGGCAAATCGGTGTGAGTTTTGTGCTGCTTTAAGGCATTTTTATTCTTTTATACTTTTAATTCTTTTCAAAGTGCTCCTTTGGGGGACTTCTGGGCACATAAAGTAAATCTAGACTTGAGGCTAAAATAAAGACACATTTTCCAAATTCTATAATTTAATGTGTATGTCAGGGCAATGCCAGGGTAAAAATAAAAAATAAAATATTTAGAACATCTCTGTAAATTATATGTTTAGCCCTTTTACCACTTCAGCTCTCGTACCTGTATACCCCTTCTGGATCAGAGCAATTTTTATATTTCTATTAAAGGCCTGGTAATTTGGTAAAAACATTATCATCACTTAAAATAACAAAGTAATACATACATTGTCTTTGTTTATTTTATTTTTTTTTTTTTTGGGGGGGG
>NW_017306629.1:713893-727693 GCF_000935625.1 Nanorana parkeri
GTTGGGGGGGGGGGGGGGAATTGGCATTTTTTGGCAATGCTGTTTTGCAAAAAATATTTTATTTTCTATGGACTCTATAGACAAAATATACTTAATTAAAAAAGTTTTTTTGTCTGATGTGACCAGTGTTTTTTCTTTAGGACAAAAGTTAAATTATGAAAACAAAATCTGCAAAAACAAATAGCTTAGGCCCTGTTCACACCTTTACGTTTTGTCGTGCGTTCAAGGCTCTATGAACGCTCTACAAAACGTACAAACATGAAAATCCCATTGTTTTCTATGGGTATGGTTCACACCTTTCCGTATTTCCGCCCGTCTGAAACGCCCTACAAAACGGCCTACGCTCAAACAAGTACATGTACTTCTTTGGGCCGTTTTTGTTGGGCGTTTCCATTGGGATACAGGCAAGTAGCCTTCGGAAACACGCGTTTGTCGCGCTTTTTTTTACCGCGAATCGCGGTAAAAAAAACGCGCGACAAACGGGCATATTCAATACGCCTAGGTGTGAACCCAGCCTAAGAGCAAAAGAGGAGGAGATAGTTAATAAGGGTTGACTGGGGTTTAATAAGGGTTAATAAAGAGTTAAATAGGAGTATATTTCTTTAGGTAATTTCATTGTATTTAATTAAATTCATTTGTATTTATTTAATTCATTTGTAGATCAACTGTCACACCTTTGATCAGAAAATGAAAGAAATAGTAAACACAATTACACATTGCACTGATTCATTGTATTTACTCAATGACATTTGCAGACTATCTGCAATGACATTTGCAGACTATCTGCAAGTGTCATATTACACAGGAGCAGCTGCATTTTGACAGAACTTCTAGAAAGGAGTACATTTTAGAATGTAATATCAGCACACAGCAAGCCAAGTATATAGGAAATACTAGAGAAAAATCATGAGAAGCACAATTGATTATCCTCAGAATTTTGGTAGATTTCATGAACAATGGTATTTTATATTTAATATTTACTTCTGACAGTAAATTAAGGTAATGCACAGTTGTGAAACATATGCGATACATTTCTTGTCCTATAAATCATGATAATGATTCTTCTACCCACAAAAAAACATATTTTATTCATAGTGCTATCTCTTCAATGCTGCATTCTGTGATCACTGTAATGACTTGCTGGCCAGTTTATTAAAGAAGACACATTTTATAAATGAGGAAATAAAGCATAAAACATCTTCATAACTATGATTGACTCTATCTCATAATTCTCTGAATTAGTAAAGTTAAGATTTACATTATTGCTTTTCTACAGTTTTCTGAAGTTTTTATTGCAAAGTATTTAGAAACTTCTGGTGAGTGGCATCCCGATTTACAACTTAAATCAAACCTGTTCTAATATCCTAAAACAAAAACTGACACCAATAGTGTGTCAGTGACTGCACCAAACCTACCACAGTCTCTTACTGTCCTGATCCACCCTTCCAGCACCCAAAACATCCAGTACTTCTGGGTATGAGGCACACGTGACACTTCCCCTGCCTCCCACAACATATGGCCTGAGGCCTGAGCAACCCATTTCCAAGCTGTTGTAGCAATAGAGCTGTGTCTATTAGTATGCATACGCAAATATACGGGGTTATTCACTAAAGGGTGAAGAGTTTGGAGAAGGCAGGAGAAGTAAACAATCTAGACCAAAATAGCTGATTTGGACAAACTCTCCAATTCAGCTCACTTTCCAGTTCAGCGAAGTTGTCCTAGATTGTTCACTTCTCCTGTCTTCTCCAAACTCTTCACCCTTTTGTGAATAACCCTGATAGACTTTTGAGAAAGTTGGTAATTGCATTTGATCGGGGTGGGAGGTCATGGAGGTGAGAAGAACATTCACTTGGCATTTCCTATGCTCATTAGCTCCATCTAGTGGTGAGCATGCCATGGGAACAGCATTTGCCCAGTGTATACAGCTGGGTGGAAGTTCCATAAATCAACCTCCAACAGTTTATGGGACCTCCATGCATCTAGCAGTCATACATATGAAAAACATTGCATTAAAATAGAACTATGGCCTAACCTTTTTTGGCCATAGTTCTCTTCAGGGTCACAGGGGGGCATATACTAACGTCTTCCGGTGACCCAAAACTCAGTGTGCAGTATAGCAGGCTATTGCCCACTATATGCTGAGAGTGCAGAGCCGCGCCGCAGCCAGGACGGATTCTGACAATACTATTGAGATCCACCCAGCTGGCTGATTGACAGCTGGCTCTGCCTCTTTAGACAATACTATTGAGATTCACCCAGCTGGCTGATTGACAGCTGGCTCTGCCTCTTTAGAGGCAGAGCCAGCTGTGCCCGCCCCACCCCTGTCTGTTCCTCCAGTTAGCGCTGGAGAAACGGAAAGGGGAGGGGGCGGAATCCCTGTGGGGAGCGGTGACAAGCAGGTAGAGGATCGGGAAGTCAGCAATCGACGGTATGTGTTTGCTGACTTCCGATCAATAGAGCAGACCTGTGACAGCTTCAGTGTCATAAGTTGGCTTGAATTATGGGGATACGTGTTTTTCACTCACCCCATAATTCTCCTTTAATATAATATTACAATACATATGAGAAAAAAAAGGAGTAGTGTGCAAACATTCACACACAACTCTTCAGAATCCAGAGAACCTCAATGTGGCGCTGGAGCCAGGTCCTGCAGTTCCTGTGCTCGCCTCCGGGTCTCTCCAGCAGCCAGGAACAGTCAGGTACCAGACCACCACTGGGTGGTGCTGGAACCTGCAACTCCGGTGCTCACCTGTGGGTGTCTCCCAGCAATCAGCTAATCTCTGGTGCTTCCTGGGAGGGTATTTAATCCCTCCCTGCCGTCCGGACAGTGGTTCGGTATCCTGTCGCCCTTCCTTGTTGCCAGTCCCTTAGCTCCCCTGGTCTTGCCCGGCTCCACCTGGCTCGTATTCCATGGGTGTGTATTTGGTTCTACTAAGTTTGTTGTTTCTCTTTGCTTGTGTTAGCTTGTGGGTGTTGGTAGGGTTGAGGTGTTTGTTTGCTGTGTACAAATAGACTGTGTGCCTATAACCCTATCCAGTGTGGTCATATTAATTTGGTCTTCCTGCGTGGGTACCTGCATGCGGTGTGGGGACACCTGCGCACGGTACCCTTGGTTATCAGAAACTAGCAAGTAATGTTGCTGTCTATCTAATTGTCACGGCCTGCAGTGAGCGAGTCTGAACCACAACTGCGGAGGATTGTGTGGTAGTAGTTGAAGTTATGTATTTCTTGAAGTATGGCACTCAGTACTGAACCCCAGGCGTCACTCTTAATCTTAAACGAAGAGTTTGGAGTTCATTACATCATCTGCCAAAGTATATAGGGATCTTTTTAGAAGGTAAGCCGGGAAGGTATTACCGCATACCCCCAACTGGTAGGTTAAAGTAAGGACACCTCCTAGTAGTATATGTAGCCGTAAATAATGAGCAACAGAAGGCTAACTTAAATTCATATCCAAACATAGGGTTAACTGCGAGTCACAATCAGGCAATTTATGCAGCCAGGGAACTATATCCAGTATCAAAGTAAAGTAAAGTCACATGCGAGTAATAAATGCATCCAGGGAATTATATCCAGTATGAAAGTAAATAAAGTCACATGCAAGTAATAAATGCATCCAGGGAATTAAATCCAGTATTAAAGGAATTAAAGTCACAAGCAAGTAATGTAAGGCTGTAAGGTACTTATCCGGATCCTGGAAGGTTGCTGGATCTCCTGGAAGAGCTGCCGTGGCATGGGGTCCGGATCAGTGGTTCTCCCGGAAGCTGCAGTCTGGCAGAGTCCTTCCCTCAAGAGAGGGGTAGCTGGTAGAGGTAGCTGGGGGTTGCAGGCGTTCGGACTGCAATACAAGAACGCCGTGCATGTCCCCCAAGCCTGTCTTTTAACGCCTGAGGAAGTGCGGGTGGGTGGAACCGCACGTTCCGCCGGCACTTCCGCGTTCCAGCGTGGAACGCAGCGGCGCCGCACATCCACGTCATCGCGCCGTCGCCGAGTGCGTTCCAAGCTGGAACGCATCGGAGCTTGCGGCGGACGCCGCTTACACTAATGCCGTTACCTGAATTTTTTTAAGTTGGCAAGAGGGTATTATTAAGTAATAAATATCATGTATACAGGTTATCATCATGCCCAGTTGTTTGATATTTTCAAGTTTTCAAATAAAATGTAAGATCCTGAGTCTTCTGTAAACCAGATTGGTTCTTCCTGAAAACAGGTCATCGATGAACTAACCAATCATGAGCCATTGTTTCTTGACTTTGATCTATTTACATTTCGATCCAATGAAGGCTCTTTTAGTTTTTTTTAGGTGCTGCCAATTTTTTTGGAGCCTTGCCTTTTTATATCTTTTCTAGGATTCAGCCACGAGGTTTCTGCATTCTAATTCCTAGAACTGTCCATATGTTGCAGCATAGTTTTCAAGCCACCTTGTTGGTTACAATAGTATACTATAGTGACGATTCTTTATGAGTCATTAAAGTGAACCTGTGGCCAGGCTATGGGTGTTTGCGTATGAAAAAGCAGTAAATACATTTAAATTAAGTGAAGTAAATTTAAAACAAACCCCCACTGACTTCTGTAGCTGAAGGCACTATGGAGCAATTCAACTTCAAAGTTCACAAGAAAAGCAGTTGAAATGTATTTAAACCCTGACAATGCTCCCTTTTGGTCTGGTAAATATACAACTAAGAGTTTTCCTAAAGCAGTTTAATAAGTACAAAAAAAAATGTTTTATCTTAACAGACATCTTTTGAGCTAATAGCTTCCTGTGTTCTGTGCTGCAGTGATATTGGTAAGCATTGTTACCAACTTACTCTGTGAACTATGGAGAAGAGGGGAAGGTGTTCTGTAGTCCTCAAACAATTCCTGTCCTAGCATGACAGTTCTGATCCTCTGTAGATATTGTGCAGTGAGTGAGCAGTGTCACTCAGAAAGTGAGTTGCTAGAAGGATCACTGGGTAAAAATAAAGGTAAAAAAGAAAAAGCTAATGCAGCCACCATAGCTATGGGCTGGTAAGTTGTAATATATATAATTTTTCTTCTAGGGTTTAGCTATGCTTTAAATTGGGTTCTCGCCACTTTGCTCTTCCCTGTTTACAATAGATTACAAGACTGGAAGGCTGCCATTTTTCTGGTGGGAGGGGGGGAGCTGACATGCTGAAAGTGAGGCTAGGTTCACATATCGGCGATTCTGGGACCGCAGGGTCAAGTACGATTGCACACAGATATTGCCGTGATTTAAATGGGATTATATCCGCGTGGCAATCACTGAAAAAAAAAAGAACATGTACCTTTTTGCGACGCGCACCGCACGTTTTTTTCAACCGTGGTCTTGTGCGATTGCACCGGCTGTGTTGCAGCGGGAAACCGTGCTACTGGGGTGCCATTAGAAAATAATGGCACCACCAGCACGATCTGCGGTGTTGTGCGATTCCGTGACCGCACCGAGCGGTTTCGTGTACGATTGCCGCGCGCTCACGGATCGCCCTAGTATGAACCTAGCCCCTAGTGTAAACATTGAGGATTAATTACTCCACTATGCTTGCTACAGAGGTCAGTAAGGGTGAGGATTATTTTAAGGCTTATTCACAGCTTACCATTATCCAGTTGGGTGTGCTGCATACTGTGCATGAAGAAAACAGAATCCTGATTCCACAATAATGTGATAATAGAGCATCTAGGGGAGAGTGTTACTATTTTCCATAATCTGAACATATACTCAGAACACAAATGCCTCCCCCTGAGTTCCAGAATGAATCTATTGTAATTCCGGAAAGCCAAAAGGTCCCATGATGTAGCAAAAAAAGATACAATAGAAAGTGAAAATGCGCAAGTAGATAGAGATATCACAGACATAGCCTCATATTTATCTAAGATTGTCAAACGTGGTTTTATGTATAATATCTTGCTTGCTTTGTTATTCCTCTGAAAGCCTGGAAATAAAGAACATTGTGGTCATAAAAGCTAGGAACACAATGATATCAGCTTTACTCATCTCTGTTTTGCCCAGCTAGAGAGAAGTGAATCTCTCTTGGACAGTGTACAATACAAAATGTAATATTAGGCGAACAGCTCTGTTTAACTGTATTATCAAATCTTCAATTAATAACAAAGAAGAACACGAATGGTTTGCAAAGCTCAAACACATTTATAAATCTGTATTCTAGTGACTTCCATTTAAAGGGAAATGACAATTTTTAAAGTGACCCAGTTGCCTTGCTGCTATACCACTTCAGGACACAGTAGTGAAGTAGTGGTCATCGGAGAGACCACTAAGCATTGTGGGGGACACAAGAGATCGACACCCTTGGAAGTGTTGGTTTCTACACTCTTATTTTGCAGGCAAGACTTTTTAAGAAGTTTAATTTTTAACAACATGGCTGCTTTAGTGTTGATCTTTCAAATATAAATATTAAGAATGGAATCTCACAAATCTGGGTGCTAAATGGAAACACTGCTGATGACAGCACAGAGTCAGGCGGTGTAAAGCAGGACCATGCTGTACCTGAGGTCTGATTTTGGGTATTATAGATAAAGTAGGGGTGGTGGAATCCATAAAGGGTTTTTAATACAAAGGTACACATGTACTTTAATCAGTCATGCAATCCTAAATTATGCATATGTGGGCAGGGCTTAACTGGGTAACGGTAGTTTCTGGTTTTATATTGAAAATTAAACAGTATGACATACGGTAGTTGTCCAACAAAAGCTGACAAATAAGGCACTTTGTCAGTTATGGCACAAGGCCCTCAGGATCAATAAACGGCTGTCCAAATCCCAGGGAACTCTGTGTCCAATCAGGCCCTTTCAAGATGGCCTCTGGCAGCATTCTCTAGCTCCAAAGGTAAGCGGTGACCAGGTGATCAGTGTGTTTACCTCGCTGCTTCACTAACTGGGCTGTTACCGCTCGCCAGGTGTAGTAGCTGCTTCTGCACTGCACCCTGCTACATATACTTTTGATGCAATGAGTAATGAGTCTCTAGCACTAAAATCTTTTCAATGCAATTTATCAAATCGATGCATATAATTATAATTTATTGTAATTTAAAAAATTCAGTTGTGCTACACATTGTACAGTATGCAATAAAACAAAAGTACTACAACTTGTAGGGAAAAGAGCCATTAGCTGTTCTTTTAGCCAGTAGATATATTTGAAAATTATGTAAACCAGATGTGTTAGGAAGGCAGGTAGAAACAGGGAACACTGCAATATTTGGTTGAAATTAGTCCCAGAATAGACACGTGACGTCACATGACGCCGTGCGTGCGCGGCATCGGGTGTCGTCACATGCCTGTTGGGGCGGCACAATTTTTTGTTCTTGCCTCGGACGCAAAAGGAGCTAGCTATGACTCTGCCTTCACCGTATGTAAGTGAGAAATCTAGGTGACACATACACTGTCCACATCCTGCCAGCCAGTGCTTCACAGTATACAGAATATAAATGGGAACAATTCAGATAAAGATGGGAAATCCATTGACCATCACTGCTGTGCCATTTGTTCGAAGAAGTGTAGCATTTGATTTAAGAAATAATATAACCAAAACTTGTGAGAAGAATGACACAGTATTAGTTTACAGGACACTCTTCAGATTAACAGCTTCATTGAAGCCCTGTAGGGATATGGCATCCAACTCCCTTATCCATTTCTGTAGTAGCACTTGCCATCACACAGGGAAATTGACAGCTGATCCAGTACTTGTTACCTTAGCTATGCCACACTGTGACTCAGATGTGTCATGCTGCATCTCGAGGACAACATTTTTAATACTGTTTTTTACTGTCATTGATTTAATAGTTTTGCAAGTCCAGGAAACTGCAGTCCAATATACCACATGCATGGAGTCACGTGACTCTTGTTTTTAGGGCTTACCTATATCTGGGAAATGTCACCTTTTTTATTTACAAAGCCCAATTACAGGTTCACCGGGAAAAATGTCCAAAACTTCCTCCGGGGTGTACAAAGCATTGTATTATTTCAGCCTTCAAAACGTTTTTTGAAACCAAGTTACTGGCCATTTGTTAGACATTGCATTAGTTGCCAGTTTTAAAACACTTTATTACGAAAAGCAATGTCTCTGTTTACTGTGGCACTGGAACTGTGGTCTACTTGGTATGTATTAAAACAAAACTGCTGCAGGTATAAAGTGCAGGCAGCTAGAGGCAAATGCCTAAAGCAGCCTCCCAAACCTTCCAGAAAAACCACATTCTTCAGACAGGCAAAGCTTTCCTGGTCTAACCTGCCCCTTCACCTTCCTATTGGCCAGTGAGGCAGCCCATCAAAGTGATGGGCCAATAGAAAATAGAGGGGCAATCTTAGGGCACTACTCGGAAGTGTCAAAGCTTTGGCTGTCAAAACTGCCCAGGATCTGCCCATGACAGCGGGATCTGAGAGGCTGTTGTTATCTGTAGGTATGTGCTGGTGCCCGAACGCCTTGCCTGTAGCAGTTTTCTTTTTTTCTCATGACAGAGTCTCTTAAAAAGCATGCTACGTGCCTGCCCATTTCTACCTATATGAGATCACAAAATAAAATTAATGGAGACCTAACTCATAGGTGGGGTATCTAAGGTCTGAAGCCTGTGGGTCATGTCACATAAGCAATCCTGTCACTGGCGGCAACTTGTATATAAAGACTATACCGGCTTTCCTACTCCCCATTGTTTGCTTGTAGACTGAAGCGCTGCAGAATCTCAATTGCCAGGGAGGGAGCAGCAACAAAGTAATACCTCACTACTTTCAGCCAGCAAGGGAGTGATGCCATTGGAGTAGGTCAGTGTCTGTATTTATAGCCAATTGCACATGGGGACAGGATCCGTGGTGTGGCATGGTCCTACGTTTTTAGGACTGTCTGTGCTGAAACAATACATCATTTAGTTGTGATAATATCACATTTAAAAATGTTTATAATTTGCTGAGTTTAAAATTAATAATACTCAGATGTAATGCACGCAGACAAGATCACAACTAGTGTGCACTTAAACACAATGCAGCTGATAAAGCATGTACCTAATTAACAAATGCAAATGCAACATTAATTAAATCAGCCAGAGAAAAGATCAATAGGGTCAGAAAGTGTTTGCTAAATCCCTAATGTGTAATACCACAAACAGATTAATGATTAATTAATTCTGCAATTTCCTTATGACAAGTTTCTGTTTATGAAATCAGAAGCCAATAATAATTTCCTAACAGGCTAAATGTAATAAAATAAGCTTTTTCCTGTTTTACATTATATTAGTTGACAGCTTAAACACGTTTTTATAGCAAAGCTACAATGTGTCTATTAATCAGTCCAGACCGCATATTAAGTACAGACATCATAAAAAGCTGGACACTGCATAATAAAGCATCATCATAAAAAAGCATAGCTGGACACTGCATAATAAAGCATTATCATAGCAAATGAATAGCTGGACACTGCATAATAAAGCATCATCATAATAACGGAACAGCTGGTCACTGCATAATAAAGCATCATCATAAAAAAAAGCATAGCTGGACACTGCATAATAAAGCATCATCATAGCAAATGAATAGCTGGACACTGCATAATAAAGCATCATCATAACAACGTAATAGCTGGACACTGCATAATAAAGCATCATCATTAAAAAAAAGCATAGCTGGACACTGCATAATAAAGCATCATCATAGCAAATGAATAGCTGGACACTGCATAATAAAGCATCATCATAAAAAAAAGCATAGATGGACACTGCATAATAAAGTATCATCATAGCAAATGATAAGCTGGACACTGCGTTATAAAGCATCATCATAACAACGGAATAGCTGGACACTGCATAATAAAGCATCATCATAAAAAAAGCATAGCTGGACAATGCATAATAAAACATCAGCATAAAAAGCATAGCTGGACACTGCATAATAAAGCATCATCATAAAAAACATAGCTGGACACTGCATAATAAAGCATCATCATAAAAAAAGCATAGCTGGACCTGCATAATAAAGCATCATCATAAAAAAAAGCATAGCTGGACAATGCATAATAAAGCATCGTGAAAAAAATATATTGTTCCTGACCACACCTAGATCCTCCCACTCTGATGTGTATCACCCAACACGTGGCAAGCTTCATACTGTATTTTAGAGAAATGTACAGCATAAGTATAGCCTGCCATGGGCTTTGCTTGGTGTAATGTTTCTAATGTGGTGTTCATGTGGTTGGCAGGTGTTCTTTTGCCTGGTAGCTAGTATAAGATGCAGCCATGTAGAGGTTTCTGTATATAGCTACAGCAGCCATCATTGCTGAATGCTGGCCCATTCAAAATGGGCACAACACTGACACTTCTGGGTAATATGGGTGCTTGCTAACTCCTTCTCACCCCTAAATATTCTTATTTGCCCATCACTTTTATGGGCTCCCTTACTGACTGCTGCAGAATTAAATAGCAGGCACTGAGGTACTGGAGCATACCTATAGAACCCTTCCAAATCTTCCTGTCATGGCCATATCTCAGCCTTTTCTGACAGACAAAGCATTGGCACTTGCCTGCCCCTTCCTGCCTCCAGGGCACTCCTATTCATCAGTGAGGAAACCCATCGTGTGCTTGCTCAATAGAAATTTGCCAGGGTGTGAAATTTGCCAGGGTGTGACTTAACAGCTGGGACAGGTGCCTGCATTTAATGCCTACAGCAATTTACTCCCCCATACCCCCATGACAGAATTTCCCTTAAACAAAAATATGAGGGTTACTATTGTTGAATTGTTTTTTGTATTTAAATATATGCAAGCTCCATGACTGTCATCTTCATTCTTAGCCTTGTTTCATTACATTGGAAATCACTGATATGTACCGTAACAATCGTGTGCATATCATGTGTCCTTAAAGGAGAACTATGGGGTCAGTGTTTTTCCCCATAGTTCTCCTTAGGGTAACGGGAGGACACAAACTAGCGTCCTCCCGTCACCCTAAGCTCAGTATACCGCGAGCTACAGCTCGCATAATAGTAGGGCTGAGTGATTTCTGCTAGTTTGATTTTACCCTTTTAAACAAAACATTTTAATTCCACCTTCCCCGTTAACTCCAAGCATTTTATTTTTTAAATTCTTAATTTATAACTGCCACAAAAGAAGTACAGGAAGTCAACATTATCAGCATGAAAATATAAGGCTGCACTTGCGGGATACACAGTTACAGGGCAGGGGAGCATCGAGGTGATTATCAATTTCAGCGCAGAAAAATAGCAAAAACATGCCACTCTATAAACAGCAAAAAAAAAGACTGGGATTCCAAGAGTTTAGCTAGGCCCTACAGCAAGTTTCTCCATACACCTGTGGAAACTTTACAGTTTTTACCTAACATATAAAAAAAAAAAAAAAAAAGGAAGTAACAACAGTAAAGATAGAGAAGCGAAACGTGGGGGCATATAGATGGAAAAAGAAGGTGGAAGGAAAAAGAAGAAACAAGAAAAGAGAGAAGATATGCAGAACAGCGAAAAAGGCAAGACAAAAGAGGGAGAACCATGCAGGACTGTCCAACGCCATCGGCAAAGCCACTCTCCATTCCGGGGCACTTTAATGTTAGGCCAAGATAGTTTTATAGTCAATGGAAAAAGTAAACTAAAGCCAATAAAGCCATTTTTTCCTGAAGGCTTCCTCTCGGTGGTGGAGAGCCTCTGTCAGTTCTTTCATAGTATATAGCTCCTAGAGTTTTCTACGCCAGAGAGCAAGGGAGGGTGGAGAGGTTTGCTTCCAGCAAAGCGATACACAGGCTCTCGCTGCGTTCACCAAGTGAATCAAAAGCGATCTCTAATAACGACATCTTGACAGGGGATTCAGATGTAGGAGGTATGCAGCGGGGCAGTCACCCAGGTCAATACCCATTATGTGCTTGGTACAGTGGCAAAAATCCGACCAAAACAGTCAAAGAGCACGACAGTCCCAAAATACATGCAACATCGTACCATGGGCATGGACACAATGCCAACAAAGGGGTGAGGCCTGCAGAAAGAGTCTATGGATAGTCACCAGGACACTGCACCATCTGGACAGTATTTTAAAGCCCGATTCCTGAATTCTACAGGTCATGGATGACTTATGAGTGAAAAAGAAAATCCAATCATTTTGGGTTTCTGAGAAAGATAATCCCATTCCCAGTGCCAGAGGTAACCAAGGATGTATGCAAAGGGGGGCAGTTAAGTAGGGCGTACGGAAGAGAAAACGTGCGACATAAGGACGAAAGGTTAATGCACAATGCAACGCCAATGCATTTTGACAAAATAGCAAAATATTACTGACATTTCCAGATTTTTTACTAACTTTCAGAGAAATAAAAACTCTACATTTGCCTCATCCCTGCCCAATCATTAGCTGCATACTTGTTGCATTTCAATGATTAAGATTATTCATTTAAGACAAAACTATTAAGAATGGGAATTTCATTAATGAGAATTTTTCTTTCACCTATTAAAACTCATCATTATAAATTCAGCATTGATTACAGCTAAATCTGTGATTCCCAAATATTGGAAGTCATCCAGTATACTTTCTCATAACGAATGGCTAAAGAGCTTTAGTAACTGCCAAGATGAAGACATTTTACTTCTTGCTTTGAATAAACTTATAGCGAAACTGAAATTTACTTTACTTACAGTAGCCCAGCGATGCGATGCAATGCGAAGTCTGCAATCTCCCTTGACATTGCTGACATCTTTGCCTGATCTTCTTCCAGGTTCGGCATGTTTGGCAATCTTTATTTGTTGGTCTCAGATTACATAATTTTGGCTCAAGCACATGGGAGTTAATTCATCATGGCACTGCTGAGATTGTACACTGATCTGTGAATGTGCGACTCACTGTACATTCAGGGGTAACATTGCTGGCAGGCAGAAGAACTTTTATTGCAGAAGAGATATACAGGGTTTCTTCTGTGATAAAAGCCTTCCTGTCAGCAATGTTTCATTATAAAGCTACAGCTCCACGGCACAGTAGTTTTGTGGTTAGCACTTCTGCCTTGCAGCAATGGGGGTCCTCGGTTCAAATCCTGGTCAAGATCTGGAAGGAGTTTTCATGTCCTCCCCACTTCAAAAGACATGCTGGAAGGTTAATTGGCTCTGTATACATGACAGTTAGGGACCTTAGGTTGTAAGCTCCTCAAGGGCAGGGACTGATGTGCAGTGCAGTATGCAAAGCGCTGCATAAATTGTTGGTACTATATAAATACCTGTAATAAATGAATGTATATAGTGTATTGGAATGCACCAACTCATTTTTAGTTAATAATATTCAGTCTTGCAACTATCTGTAATACTATTTTTGTATACAGTCTTTAAGATTTTCAAAACATAGAAATGAAAAGACAACAATAACATCTTTCAGACTGAACTAATCCAAGACAATTTATTTTTATACCACTGTAAGTCTCCTATATCTTATTCCACCTCACTATGTTATAAGATTATACTAGCCTCCTTTACCAATTATTTATAACATCCAGTCCAATCTGAATCCTATACCTAACTATCAAAGATATCCTTTATAAATTACTAATAAGATAAGGAAAAAGAGAAGCATCTGAAATAGAAAATGAAAATAAAATAAGATTAAAAGTCCATAAGGATAACAAATAAATAAATAAATGAAAAACTTCCTTAAAGCGGAACCAAATTCCGTATTTGCCATCTCTTCAACAATGTGATTTCCACGAGTTTCTTTGCGGGGGCTGGCATCTTCATTTGCACTTCTTCCAGGTTAGACATTTTTGGCCATTTTGAATGGCAGGCAGTGGCGTAACCAGAGTTATGGGCGCCCGGGGCAGAACATTTTTTTCGCCCCCCCCC
>NW_017306629.1:727792-771114 GCF_000935625.1 Nanorana parkeri
GAGCGGCCGCCCGATGACAGCCAGGTGATCGTGTCAGGGAGAGGGAGCCATGGCTTCGTTTAGCGGGGGTCGTGACGGCGCCCCCCCTCAGTCCTGCGCCGGGGGCAAGTGACCCCCCCGCACCCCCGGTTGTTACGCCACTGCTGGCAGGCACAGGATGATGTAACTCTTGTGAATGTGCACAGGTGTTAATTTATCTCAGCACCAAGGCATGCTGAGGATGGACACTAAGCTAGACATGCACAGCTCAGTACACACTCTAAACTTACATGTGAGTTGGCAGGTAAGAAGATTTTACTGCAGAAGAGACATAGCATGTCTCTTCTGCAATAAGCAATAAAAAAAAAGAAAAGAAATCCTGCTTATATCTTTTTTTCTTTTCCTGGGCAAAATTCTGTTTAATGACATATATTTCTAACTAGAATATCGAACTATTTGTTAGTCAACTCTTTTGGAAACTAAGCATTAAAAATATATTCTAAAGCATCTAATTTATTTAACCTCTCACTAGATTCCCATGGATAAAATGTTAATACAAAGATGCAACAGTTTTTTATGGGGAAAAAAAAAAAACTAAACATGAACTGATCCCAATTTTTCTTCCCTTTTTTTCTTCTTTACCTTCTTCTCTGTAATTTTATCTATAAACAAATTCCCTACTATGATGTAACTTTGTTCTGTGTAATTTACAACAGACTATCAAATTATGTTTTCTTCATGGTTTTTATGTGAGTGAAAATTTCAACAAAGAAAAAATTAACAAAAAAAAATTAAGATCATTATAATGAACCTTTACCCATATCTTTAAAATAACAACAAACACACCTTTAGTAATGACAATCTACAGACAGATACTTTTAGATAGTTGCAGGCTTTGTTTTCTTTGCATACCTTTTTTCTCTTTTCTTTCCCAGTTTTCTGCAGTGGCCAGGATAACTAAGGGTAGGTTACTACCTCTCCCTTTACTTCCTGAAAATCTGGCACATGTGACTAGACAAGTGTTAAGGACATGTGACCATGCACATCATCTCAGGGGAGGAAAATGCCTTTCTCTGAGATCTCATGAGATTACAGATGAGATTTTCCAGCAATGTTCTGCTGATGTAACCTTCCCAGGATGCAACGCTTGGGCGCATTACATAATTTGTGCCAGAACTGGACCAGTAAGTAGATGAACTCTATTTGTAAGTAAATAAAAACCAAGTTTGTTTAACTAATGCATGTAATATGATTTAATATCACCATGTAGAGCTGCATGCTGATGTGATTTTTAGTGAAAGGGGGTAAAAGTCCACTTTAAGTAATAATACTTAAGAAACGTGAGAATACACAATGTAAAATAGAGAACATTTCATTTGGACCTTTCCCCTTACAGATGGCTTGGTTATTCACCACATGTATGAATTTTCTGTATTAAAGTGTATGGGATTTCTAAATCAATTTCTTTCAGTATGCTTGGTAACATACTTCATTGTATATGGTTTTCTTAAGCAATTTTTTTTTGTGAATCTGTTGCTAAGGTTCCTTAATATGGGGAACATGCCAGTAACAGCAATTTCTGTTTCAGGCTGACAACGCTAAGCCACTGCCTCGCGATTAGCAGCAGATTTTTCAGCCTGCTGTGTGCACTCGTTATGTTAGTCGTTGGGCTACATACCCATCTGCTAGACCTGAATGCCCAAAGGCCAACTATGGAAAACAACCTGCATTGAAACAAAACAAAATCTAAACAATAAATGCTACCACTGCATTGCTATATCTTAACAATATCTTTCTTTAAAGATAAATGTTTTATCTTTAATGTGTGCGCAGCGCTAGAACCAGTACCATATTTTTCACTCTATAAGACGCACTTTTTTCCCCCAAAAGGTGGGCAAAAATGTCTGTGCGTCTTATGGAGCAAATGTGTGAGAGCTGAGGGAATCTGCCTCATGCAGTTTCGGGCACCGGGCGAGTAGTTTTTTTTGTACATTTAGCCCTGTTCCTGACAAGCAGAGCTAAATGTACAGTGCGGAGCCGCCGCTCGTTTTTATACAGATCCCTTGTATGAAAGGAGCAGCAGCGATCCTGTCCGCCCCCTTTTGTTTTTGTGTTTAGATAACCTTTAAGTTTGGTATGGTCAAGTGTCACCATTTGGTAACATTGGGCCCCCAAAATGTAAAACAACACCCAGCCTTCAGCAGAGTCCTAGATTATACTGATGGTGTAGGGGGTATCGCATCTCTGCAGAGAGACCCCTGCTTCCTCACGGAGAGCAAAGGTCCTTCTCTACAATATGTTGGCAGAGGTCCGGCTTTTCTATTTAGTCTGTGGCTGCTTTCTAAAGAAAAAACAAACTTTAAGACTTTGCACATCGTTTTGAGATGTAACTGAAATGTAATTAGCTGATTTGGACTGTAAATAACATTGGGCAATAAACAAAAAAGTTAGCTGAAGCGTCTCAAATGCTTTACAAACACTTGCTAAAATTGATACATTTTAAACTAACAGTTACAAGAAACAATGTGTGTATGTTTAGATTCTAAGGGCCTATTCACAATTGCCTGTTCACACACTAACAGGGTTATTCACAAAAGGGTGAAGAGTTTGGAGAAGGCAGGAGAAGTGAACAATCTAGGACAACATGGCTGATTTGGAAAGTGAGCTGAATTGGAGAATTTTTCCAAGTCAGCTATGTTGTCCTAGATTGTTCACTTCTCCTGACTCTTCACCCTTTTGTGAATAACCGTGAAAGTTTGTTGTGTCAGGCGTCAACGTGCGCTGCATTCAGACAGCCTATTTATTTGAAATGGGCTGCCAATGCACAAAAATGGACCATCAAACAGACATGCAACATATTTCACGTGTGCATTATAGTGCACTACAAAGCATGTGTGTCGGAGCAGCAATGCGTTAATACACATTGCATCAATGTAGCACACCTGATCGCAAAAGCGTGTTTTGGCCCTTAGTGAGCTTTGTTGCATCTCAAAACAAGGAATGTAAAAGAGCAAGTGGCAAATATGATCATAATGTATTATGTACTAAACTTCAGGATTCATTGAGTATAATAAACCAGGGTGATCTACAATCATGTTCAGTAGTACTTTAGTTAATACAAGACTTTAAAAGTTTTTGTTTTTTTTCCTAGAGCAAATATTTCATCTGTAATGCTCCACTACCCAGTTTTATTGTCTGTGACTCCTTTATTAGTTTCCAGCTGACCCAGCTAAAATCTAATCAAGACTTAAGAAACTATAATAGAAAATTGCTAGTCCAACACATAATTGTGGAATTTGATCTAAGTAGCTTTATACTGCCACAAGGTAAAGATGTTAACTCTGAAAAAAGTTCAATTTCAACATCCTATTGATTTGGTTGAACTGTAATTTCCAGAAGTGCAGTCAACAATGTCTGATCAATGGCACTGCAAATAAAGCTAGTGAAGGTATTCACAAGCTTAAAATATTTGAGCTATTAACGGAAATATCCTGTTTGTGAAGCACTGATGGGACATTATTTCCGTACCTGTATTCATGACTGGCTTTCTTTTGTTACCAGATATACTGATATCCTTGTTGTTACAGCTATTTAAATTGAGCATTGTGTAATGGAGTGCTTTATTGCAGCACCATGGAAATGTTCCATTAATTAACAATATTGCTGGATATTCATTGGTTAGAACAAAAGCACCAGCCAGACTAACAGCAGCAGGTTTGAACTTGCTTTATTTCATGGCTAATGATCATTTTCCTTAGCTTATCTACAGCTTTTTTCTCAAATAATCACTTGTAGTAATAGGAAAGGAAACCTCATAAAATATATGTAAAAATACACACACTTATTCCCAAGTGTGCCTTTGGAAGCTAATCAACCATTATTTTCCCAAAAGTCAATTTACGTTATGGTGAGAAAGAGGAATATCCTTTAACTCTTTAACCAATTCATGACTATGAAGTTGTATAATGAGATAAATTCTGATACAAAGAATTTAAAGGGCAACTCCAGACATTTTTTAAAAACATAGCACCCAGAAGATCTAAAATGCCCTAATGCAAGGCATAAGAACGTGTGAAACAATGCGTGTTAATTAATGAGAATCAAAGCAAACCACAGCAATGGAAATGTGTAGGAATGCACAGATACCAAGTTATGTATTTTTGTACAAGTACAAGTACTGATACTTTTCCGGCTCCATTGAAAGTCTAGACTAGAGAAAAACTCAGGAGGAAGTCATCATTTTTAAGGAACATAGGCTACGGGGCTCCTGGGATTTGTGCATCCCTGTTTTAATGTATGATTTGTTATATATATATATATATATATGCAATGATACCTTTCTCTTTGGACTAACATAATATTTAAAAGGCAAGCTTTTGAGAGTTAACCTCTCTTCTTCAGGTCAAAATCAATACTCATATATACACAGTATATGGATACACTGATACCATTTGTTCCAGACCAAGAACATGTACAGATGCTTGTCCAAGTACTTGCGGATAAAAGTACTGATACCTTTTTTTGTGTGTCATGTGACAGTTTTTCTAAAACAATACTGACTAATGATTCCAGGACAGTGGTGGAGCGCCAGAGACAGGTCCCAGTTGCAACAGCTACGACCCTGGTAGTTCTCGTGAACAATGCCAAGTATCGGCACTGATACAGAAACTGATATCTGAATATCCCTATTAATGTGTGAATGGGTCCATAAAGTTATTTCAGAATAGTACATTATAGGTAACTACGACTCCCCTCCAGTCATCCCCCAATTGCTTCTACATACACATATCTCAACGTTTGGTTTAACTAGGGCTAGCAACTTCTATTCCTATTAACCCTTACTGATTAACTTGCGATCAAGCAATTATAGTGAAGCAATGCAATCATTTGCCAACCTAAATCAATTTATAGTTAACTTAGCTCAGTAAAACACATGGTTGTAAGTTTGCTGATGTTTTCCTGATAGTAAAAATCAAAGGTCTTAAGGTTAGTCTTATTAGGCAACAGGCGTATTCATTAAAACGAAACTGCAATGCCAAAGGAGATAACCCATGTTAGCAACCCATTTGGCACAAACCAGTTTTCAGCTGCAAGATTGTGGCACTTTTAGATTAGGACTAGACGCTTTCTATGCCGATGCTTAAGGGGACAGATAACGTATGCATGCTTGTAGGGTGGTTCAGCTATGCCAAACTTGTAAGAGAACCTAGAAGTTCTACACAGAAGAGCACCCCCTGGCGCCTGGAGATGTTAAAGGAGAACTATGAGGTGAGTGATTTACACTCATCCTCATAATTAGAGCTAACGTGTGACATTGAAACTGTCACACGTCGACTCTATACATGGGGAAGTGAGCGAACGCATACCGTCGCTCTCTCACTTTCTGATCATCTCCCTGCAGAGAGTGGTGACTGTCAGTCACTGCTCCCCACAGGGATTTCTCCTATCCCCTCCAATCCTCCAGCTGGAGGAACGGATGGGGGAGGGGGTGGGCACAGCTGGCTCTGCCTCTATATAGGCAGAGCCCGCTGTCAATCAGCCAGCTGGGTGGATCTCAACAGTATTGCCAGGATCCGTCCCGGCTGTGGCGCTCTCAGTATATATTGCCCGCTATATACTGAGCTTTGGATCACGGGAGGATGTTAGTATTTGTCCTTCTGTGACCTAACGAGAACAATGGGATTAAAAGTTTACCCCATAGTTCTCTTTTAAGCTAATTCTCCAGTCCCAGAGGCCAACAGCTTTGCAGGGACAGGGATTTCTTACGTCCCACCAGTTCTCACATAAACTTGCACTTCCCTTGTCAAGTCATATGCCTTGGCTGGAGTGCCTTTACACTTTTGTAAGCCGGGGTGCTGCGCTTGGTTGTGTGTGCTCCACCTTTTAATTGGTCTTTAAGTTGTGTGAAAATGTGAAAATAACACAAACTAAATACAGTGCCAGTGATCAAATCCTAATTGCGGCTGTATAATGAAAATACAAGTCGAAAACACATATTTTGCGATATTTACATTGCTAACTTAATATTTAATAATTTTTATTCACGAACACATTTACCTTCCTTTTTTCGACTTGTATTTTCATTATACAGCCGCAATTAGGATTTGATCACTGGCACTGTATTTAGTTTGTGTTATTTTCACACAACTTAAAGACCAATTAAAAGGTGGAGCACACACAACCAAGCGCAGCACCCCGGCTTACACTTGATCACGTTGATAGATATTGCTGCAGCTGGTTAATTTCTGTAAATATATCCTAGCACAACTACCCTGGTTACAATCTGCCTTTACACTTTTACTCTCCAGGCCACAGTTCTACGTGGTTCCAGGTTCAAGCAATGAGAGTCACTATCACTTCAGAGGCCCATGTGACAAAAGGGATGCCCACAAGAACAGCTACTGACTATCTTCAAAGATGAACCCTCTACTCTTGAACCCCCACCACTCCTGGTCAGAACTGCTAGTAGAGTTCCCCAGGTTTTGGCTGTGTACCACACAATTTATTGCTCTGTTTGTCCCGCATATTGTAAGTCTTCTTGCACTAGACTGGCTGCCTAGAGCCCTGCAGCAAATTTACCTAAAAAACAAACTCATATGTTTGGTTCCATAGTCCTATAAAGAGGTAAAACATTGCACTTACATTTGTCCCAACAAAATTATTGTGGTACCCATGCTTGCAGATACTAGGGATGAACCGATACCGGTTATTTAGTATTGAGTACAAGTACAGATATATTTTTTTTTTTGGTACACGCCGATACCGAATACCGATACTGGCATCCGTGGGCCCAGATGATCAGGAAGCCAGGCGGCTGGTTAGAACCCGCCACCCGGCTTCCTGATTACCTGGGAAGCCTGTGTTCTATCGAAAGAACACCGGATTCAGTTCCCTCGCGACACTGCGAGGCAACCCAGCTTCCTGATTCATCAGGAAGCCAGGCTGCTTGCAATAATTGAAGCAGGCTTCCTAGCCAATTAGGCTTCCTGATTAAACCAGGAAGCTGGCTCCATGCTCCCTCGCAGCACTGCCAATCAGAGGGAGATTTCCCTCTGGCAGGAAGTTCTGGTATCGGGGGTAAGTAACAGAGCATACAAAAACTTGGTATCGGCACCAAAACTGATACTAGTATCGGTATCAGTATCGGTATCAGTGCATCCCTAGCAGGTATTTTTTAAAGTTTAGCACTTGAATCCTGAATTAGGCCCGAAGATCAAAAATCTTGTGCTGCAGACCCCATGGCCTTTTAAAATATGGTAGATCCCATCGCACTCCTGACCGGAAAACCCCAAAGTGCGGGGGTTGCTGGAGCGACCGCAGATGCCTCTGCATGTCAGAAACAGTAACTGGTAGAAAGTCACTCGCACTCCAGAAACTTTTGTAGTCAATCTTCTTTATTAACCATCAAAGTGTGCCGACCAATGGCCTAACATGTCTCTTCCAGAAGGGAGAGCTTTTCTACATGATTTAACTGTGCATCATGACCTGCCAGAACTCTCTCTCAGTTTTCTAATTCCCATGCTGTCACTTATATAGTCACAACCCAATAGCACCACCTAGGGGCCAATAATAGCACTGCACTCCCAAAACAGAGAGGACACCTTATGGTGCAGTAACTTCTTCTCACATGATGCTGCAGGGGTTCATTTGATATTAGGTCACACAGAATTTTGAGCTACTAGTTTTCCCAGGAGGCAGTGACAAGGCACAGTGACATCACCGGTGACCTAAGAAATTAGTCAAAAAGGTAAATTTTTCCGAGGTAAGTATTTTTTTCCCCACAAAATGCTTTAGGTTGGGGTTTAAGGGCACATAAAGGCATATTTATATGTTAAAGGAAATGCGCTAAGATAAATATGTAGTGTGCCATTGCTGACTTCCATCTAAAAATGTTGGATGTCTGGTTCTTTCTGGCTTTAGTACTTACTGAGTCAATAACCCAGAACAAGCATGTGGCAAGTGAAATCAGAACTCCTCATGTGCATATGTATTCCAGGTCAGTGACTGAGAAAGCTGAAACTAGAGCAATAGCAAGACATCCAGGCAACTAGAATTCTCAGAAGTAGCACTCAGCAGTACAGCCTCCACCTTGGTGCATCTTTCCTTCTTTCTTTTTAAAGTGGAAAACCCCATGCAGAGTGATACTTCCCAAGGCTCCCAGAGCAGAGAAGTAACATGCCATTTTTATATTAGTTATGCCCTTTTATTTCTGGGGAATATGCTGTGTATTTCATCTTTCATTAACAACAGTTGTAACTGTAAAAATGAAAGTATTGTGTAATATTCCTTCACTGTAAATCCATTCCTAGACTGCACCACTCTTCCATTTGATTGTCACGCTCAAAGCCCAACTCAGGCAGCATCACTTTTAAAGCTTTTGAGTGCTTACTAGGTGTTAACCTCTGTTCTTTAGTTATTAACTGCATGCTTTCTTCAGACTTGACAAAAAGATTCATTTGAGTTTTTCTGCATAGTGCAGCTCCCCTTGTACTTCCATATAGTAAGTACCTACTTCTACTGAAAGAGATTAAAAGACAAAGCGCAAAGATCTTTTTCAGTACAAGAATCCCTCTATCTCATGCGGAGCCGCATGATTCCCCTAGACTAGGTCAATTCTCCATTAGCAGCTCACCAATTAACTTGTATCCCTTCCTTCTGCACTGATTGACTGTGTATATACTGGATATTTTGATTACCTACCTCTACCATTGCCCAAGTCCCTAGATGTCAATGTAACGGGGAGAATTTACAAACTGAGGTATCTTCAAAAACTGCTAGGAATATTGATCCCTTGTTTCTCTGCTGTGCTCTGTGTTTCTCCCAGCAACATTTCTGTCACAACCAAAAATCATAGTGATGTAGGGGCCAGCAGGTGGAACCACTGAGTGCAGCGGTGGATCAGAAACCTGACACTCCAACAAGTGTCAGTTTCTAAAGGGAGGGGCAATGATTTCTCTTCATTACAGCGACATTCGGCAGCTCGGGCAGTAGGAGAGTTAAAGGTGATATATGAGGTGAGTGATTTCCTCTCATCCTCATAGTTAGAGCCAACCTGTGACAAAGGAGCTGTCACAGGTCGGCTCTATCGATCGGGAAGTGAGCAGAAACATGCATGATCAGCTCACTTGTCGATCGTCTCCCTGCAGTGACCGGTGACTGTAGGTCACCGCTCCCCGCAGGGATCCCCCCTCCTGTACTCGCTGCTATTCTCAAGTATTGTTCATGGTACTGAATTCACACAAAAACACACTTCACATTATATTTTTATAGTTGAACAAATGCTTGTTGCTTTATGTTTGTAAAGGTTCCAAGTTACCTAGGTTACTGCATAGCTAGTAGAAAATGTGTGGTTACCGAGACTGGACATTCGTTAAAAGATCCACAGGGTCAAGCAAAAACTCAAAACCATAAATTTTAGGGGAGAAGCAGGACACACATAGTAATGTAGTAATATAGTCTCCCCGTAGGTAGCTGGAGTGCTGGAAAAATACAGACAGGCCCGGATTTCCCACAAGGCCACCGAGGCCCGGCCTCGGGGCGGCAGCGGTGACCTTGTGGGGAAGTTGTGGGAGGGAAAAAATTACATTGATTTAAAAAAAATGTAATAAAAATATTAATTAAATAAAAAGGTGATTAAAAAGTAAAAAATAAGAAAAAATTATTGAATAAAAAAATAAAAAGTAATAAAAATAAAGAAACAGTAGAAAAAAAATGTAAACTAACCCCGCCGCCCTCCCATCTGGTTGCCATTCACAATTAATGGGGACAGGGGGTTGGCGGCGCGGGGAGGGGGGGGGCGTATTGTGGAACCTGGCCTTGGGGCGGCAAGGAGAGTAAATCCGGCCTTGAATACAGATCTTTAACAAACATCACATCCTTGTGTCTTTCAAGCCCAGAAATACAGTGAGACAGAATCTAAACCCAGCACTCTAACAAAAGCAAAGTAACTTGGTATAGGTAGTGCAATATAGTGATGAATGCAAAGACCTGTACATTGGGAAGACAAAACAACCTCTCAGCAAATGAATGGCCAAGCATAGCGGAGCAAATTCTACAAGTCAAGTTTTCTTACACCTTACCAAAATAGGACATTCATAACATCTCTACGCCACGGATTTGACAAAATTTTACATCATCGGCCATGGAAATTGAAGGTGTAGACTTCCTGACACCAAAGATGGGATTATGTAACTAGAACAGAGTAGTTTCACAAGCTTCACACCTCCCATCCTGTACTTAATCAATATCTGCCTTTATATGGTGATTGGATTAAAATGTCTTTGCTACCTGTGTGGATATAAATGCTGGGGTATTTTCCTGACACTCATCAGAAATGAAGAAGTGATTTGGATAAGCTATAAATCATCCTCAACATTACAGAACAAGCCCAGTTGCATGGGACTAACTACCATTAGCCATTTGTTGCTTTCAGTTTGTAAATTTGTTACTTTATTTATTGCCAAGGTAGTAAAATTAGACATTTAAAACCTTGAGAAAAAATTATTCTAATTACAATATTCCCAAAAGAATGATTGGTAGATGATACAGCCTCACAAACCAGTTAGTTTCACACTGTTTTTGTTAAATGTTATTAAGAGACTAGGGAGTTATATTTTAGGCTTCATGAAATTTTTATGATATCTGTGTGGTTGAGCAATTAGCTGTGTTAAAATAACAAATGGAAAGGAAACGCACAGTGAACTTGCTTTATGGATGACTTTTGTTTAGAGTTTTAATGAACTCCCTCAAAACAAAATACAAATCTAGTCACTACCCCAATTAATGGGGTCATATGCATTCCTATTAAGGAGCAATGCGCTTATTACATTATATTTCACTCAATTCTTGTCTTCTTTGTAATTATTCAAACTCGAGAATACATATACATATTCTTCTGTGTTGTAAAGGTCCGGAGAATTTGTTTGATTGTCACAGTAAAAATTTAACAAGAATGGGTACAAGAAAATATTGCAGCGTAAAAAAAAATGTATGTAAACCCTAACAATGAGCTTCCCTTATTTGCTCTCTCCATTGAGGGACACTGTATAACACCACTTCTAACCTCTATGCCTATGTTTTTTGAGCAGTAGATAAGCCCAATAACATAGAGGGGTGGGACCTGTGTCCCTCAATGGACTTGAAGAGAAAGATTTTACGATAAGTACAAAAATCTTATTATTTCATTTGCATTGAGGAACACTGGATGTGGTCCAAAAGATGAGGAATTCATTGTAATAACATAGAAGTAATCAGGCCTGAACCATGGCTAGATGTAGAAAAAGGTCAAGCAAACAGGTGAAATGCCACAACTAAGGTGACAGCACTGAGGATCAACCTTGTGCGCCAGAGGAGGACAGATAATTACCTCTAATGGGAAGCTCCTACCTGAAGGAATGATGGGCCTCAACCAGCAAAGACTGGAGGAACCACCAAACATCCACCAAAACACATGTGGAAAACTGAAACACAGATGGGAGAAACTAGACCAGCAAGAAAATAATTGTATAAGGCAAAGCCTCAGAAAAAAAGCAGCCCTAAGGGAAAGTTAGATATACATACCATGAAGAAAATCCAGTTACCTGATCAGGCAGACAACCTCACAACAAGGTAGTCATGGGTGTGAAATTTATCACCACGTAATCGTTCCAATTGTTGGAAGGGAATGAATCACAAGGATTGTGGAAACTGAAGGATACTAAATCAGAATATTTCTAAAGGAGAGGGTAGAGCAAAAAAACATCTGTCAGCGTGGTCCTTCCAGGTAGGGGGGAGGTAAACTCCTCCTACCCCACCAGAGCCTTAAATAGCATCTAAAACTTCTTAAATCTGAAAGGGACTGAGAAATCAAATTAGAGGGCCATCCCTCAGTAATCTTACAACACAGACATGTAACAAAGTGCTCTAGGCATGTGACTGGACATCAGCACCATGCAAGAAACCAGCTTAGATACTTGCAACAGGCCTCACAGCTAAATCATAAACCTCCAAACATTTTGCTCAAAACAGTCAATGAAACAAGGGTCTTCTTTAAGGGATTTAAAACATAGTGATACACTTTCACAAATCAAAGTTACCACTAACACAAGACAAAGAGTTAGTCCAGTTGGCTCAAACTGGGAACTAAGTAGGGAATCTAAGGGGTTGATTTGCTAAAGGCAAATAGGGTGTTTAATTAGCAAGGGAATTTTCCCTTAGCTTAGTGAGTAAGGTGAAGCTATTTTGACCTTCATCATCTAATCATATGCAAGCAAAAATACTGTTTTTTTTTTATTTCCGTCTGTGAGTGGATATTTTTTGTGAATTCTCACCACATTTACTAATCTAAGGGGAAAAAATCAACCTCTAAATGTATGTCAGTTAAATCCATAAAGGAAAGATCACCATTAACCCATTTTATATTACACCTGTTACAGTTGATTACTGGAGCATCAACGGTGGGGAGAAACCACCGAACAATTAATCCTCTCTCAAAGGGGAAAAGCTCTGCCACATTGTCTGGGCCCAGGATACTACAGAGTTTCCACTTATCCTAGAGATATGGCCTAAACAGAGGGTATAAAGGAAAGGTCTTTGCAGCTATGGATGTTTTAAAACACCCTAAGCCTGAAACAGTAGGCTCATCCCTTAAATGCAGGCTGGTACATAATGCATCAACCAGGTCAGAAACTACCCTTTGTAAATCTGAGTCATCTGCAGGTGGCTCATAAACAGCTGCTCCAAGAGTAGACTGTTGGGACTCTGAATCAGTGATGGTAACTGGGGCCTCGGGCACATTTTGAGTTGAATGTCAAGATGGATAAGAGCTAGACCTTGTGGTGGATGGAGCTGGAGTGCACAAATAGACTGCTCTAGTAAGTTGGCAGAAACAGACAAAAAGTCCAAAGTAGACACAAAGGTCCTTGAGGACACAGGGGATGTTTCTGACTCACCCAGCAGAACTGAAGAAACCTTTGATGAGCACAACGCTATAATAATAAGGGACTTAGATTCTAAATTTCAGGCGCCGATTTCTTTCTGGGGATACTACTGGGTAAACCTCTCCAGAACCAGTAGAAGAGTATAGATGGAGAACAACTGGGCCCAAAATGAGGCAAGGCCTCACATACTCACAAACTCAAATCGCTGATGCCATGAGGGCCATAGGTGGCCAGGCATTGGAATGAGACCCAAGAACGGATGATCCACTTGTTCCATTAGGAATCAGAGCAGCAGTAGATGGTGGGATAATGGGCAGGCACAACACTCTAGCTAGTAGATTACTTCACTGCTCTGTTCCTTAGCCTTATCTCTTAGTGGGAAATGTTAAAATGGTACCCAAGGGCACCAACTGTGATAGGGCCACGCCAGGGGCTATCTCACAGCTCTGAACCTGGAAAGCACGCTGAGACTAAGTAACACAATACACAAAGGTCTGGAAAGTGCCCAAAGATCTGTGCCTCGAGCCTGTGCCACAAGCCTCATAGCAGTATATTTGCAGTTTGAGATTATTTAAAACACTGTTGCTTGTGATTCCTAGTCTCACAAGATGTGGAGTGAGATTTGGTGATGTCATTACTGTGCTGCTTACTGTTACCTCTTGTCGGAGGGCCACCTGAACCTAAGTACTTGCAGTGCAAGGATCTACCTGCATCTGGTCCATTCATTCTGTGGATATGTGCTTTCAGCACCTCTAATGCTGCTTCTTGATCTTACCCTTACCAGTCATCAGATCACTAGTATAAAACAAGAAAGCTTTACTGAGGCGCATTAAGTTGAATGCTCACAGTGCTTTAATCTTTTGCAGATATCTCTTAGGGCTTTATGGTGTTATAGGTATTAGTGACTGCTTTGATTCTTATTGAATGTTTACTCTTAGGTTACTTGCTTGTGATAAAACGTTTGCACAAAGAAGCACATATCACAAAATGGTCTATCTTCAGCATTGCAGTCTGAACTTTTTTTTCGGAAAGCTCAATCAATGTGGTTTGTGTCAAAGTTTTTTTGATTGCATTGAAAAATATGTCAAAAAAGATAAATACTGTCTTTTAAAGACAAGCATATTGTGACAAGCAAAAGCATAAAGAATGAAAAATAGATAACGCTCTAAGTTATTTTAGAAGAGAAAATATTATTCTTACATTTCAAAAAAACTGTTTATATAGAAGTATACACCGTTTACCTTTCTCTTGGTAAAATATCAATCATAAACGTTCATCAGTTTACTTGTAACTGCATCCTTTTTTTTAAATTATCCTCAGAATTGTAATTTGGCATAAAAAATTTACCTGTTTTTCTCATTGTCCTAAAACATAAGACAAGTCATTAAACTGATAAATATTTAAAATATATTTAGTTTCAGTATAAACAAGACAATTGGAACAGCAGTATCATTACATTCAGAACATTAAAAACAGCGTTTCCACTAATGTAAGACCTTTGAAGGATAAGTGTCTGCCTACTGTCCGGCTCCCTGCGTTCTGGGGCTGGAGGGGATGTGGCGGTGCATTCAAGTCAATGACACTACAGCCAAGCCTGCCCCAGAACGCAGGGAGCCAGACAGTATGCAAACACTTATTCTTCAAAGGTCTTACATCAGTGGAAACGCTATTTTTAATGTTCTGATTGTAATGAAACTAAATATATTTTAAATATTTATCACTTTAATGACTTGTCTTATGTTTTAGGACAATGAGGAAAACAGGTCAATTTTTATTCTTCTTACATTCGTGGAAACGCTGTTTTTATTGTTCTGATCGTAATGATACTGCTGTAACAACTGTCTTGTCTATAATGAAACTAAATATATTTTAAATAATTATCGGTTTAATGATTTGTCTTATGTTTTAGGACATTGATGAAAACAGGTCATTTTTTAATGCTAAATTACAATTCTGGGGATACGTGGCACAGCAATATTGGTCGAGTGCGAACGCAAAAAATAGTACAAGCAGTATTTTTTGTGATCTGGTGCAAGAGATCGCACTGCAGGCGGGGGGAAGGGGGGTGCGCTTGGCTGTGGTGCCATCCAGTGCGTTCCAGCAGCTAATCATGCTGGAACGTACTGGAATAGGTGTGAACTGGCCCTGAAGATGTCACACGTTGGCACTATTAATTGAGAACTGAGCGATCACATACCACTGATCACTCCTCCAGCATTGACTGGAGGGACATATGGGGAGGGGGTGGGCCCAGCTGGCTCTGCCTCTATGCAGCCAGCCAGCTGTCAATCCGGTAGTGGGGTGCACCCTGACAATATTGTCGGGATTTGTCACGGCTGCAGCACGGCTCTGTGTCTGTCAGTATATAGCGGGCAATAGTCTGCTATATGCTGAGTTTTGGGTCACAGAAGGACATTAGTAAATGTCCTCCTGTGACCCTAAAGAGAACTGTGGTAAAAATAAAAAAAAGGTTGAGCCACAGATGTACAATTTACAAGATAATAATTTCTGGGGAAAAAGACACACACAGACACAGGGTAATAAAAAAAAGTTGGTCAGATAAAGAGTAAAGAAGAGGGCTGTGGAATGGGAGAGAGGGAGAGTCACAGAGGTCAGAGCAACTGTTTGAGAGTGATTTGGAAAACTGCAGTCCATATTTAGTCTGTTATTTCTTGTGTCAAACAGAATTATCATTCGTAGTTCAAAGGTTTTTCTTTGCTGTCTATTTTTAAAATCCACCTTAACAATCAAAACATGTGTGGGATCACAAACTTTCAGAACTGGAAATATCAGACCTCACTAAAGGTCTTAAATTCTGCAAAGCCACCAAACTGAATGAGATACAGTTATCCGCAGTTATGGAAGATTTTGTCAGGAGACCAGAGGAAGAAACATGATGGAATTTGTAGTTTTACCACAGCCAGAGTGCTGAGGTTGCCTACTCCTGGGCCATAGGAAAACACATATTCAAAGACACAAACACATTCAGCTAATATCAGATTTTCGAGCCATTGCAGTGGAGCCACCTTTCATTTTGAATTTGTTGTGCTACACAACACTATTAATTTTAAAAACTGTCAGATAAATGAAAAAAAAAACTTACAGTAGGCAGAATTTTCCCCCATCACCGCTTTATGCAGGGTACATTTAAGATTTGATGTAGTGCTAATTGAAACTGCATTTGAATTGTCCTATGGCGTTTTAATAAATTGGCTGAACCCCATGGTGTCACCTTGTCCCTTTGTCTCGCTCATTCCCACTTCCTAAGCTTCAGGGTTATTTTAATAAATGTACTTTCATTCACACAATGGGAACAATCTTGCAAAAAGACATAGTTCCATTTCAAAAACCTTTTTCCTGTGAGCTTGTTGTTGCGCCTACCAATTTGAACAGCATTTCATCTACAATCAGAATGTTTTTCTTTTCAGTGTGTGTTGAAAAGGCGTAATTGGAAAGCTTTTAATGTGAGTGGAGAAGGAGGAGAAAGACAAAGAGACATCAAAATATAACAAGGATTTGGAACAGAGAGTAATGTGAGGGGGTGTAACTGGTCCCTGCTGTGCTTTAGGCTGCTCTATAGTTCATGGAAACATGCTTAAGATCTATGATGTCACATGAATCGTGATTATGATTAGCTACTGAACTAAATATACATAATGGTTTTTCTTAAACATTTCACACAATGCGTTATTTACAGATAATTCCTACGAATATTATTACAACAGAATGGGGGAAAGCTTTCCATGATGATGATGACAGTAATAACTAGTCCATAATTCAAGAGACCACTGTGGTGCATGGTATTACCAATCAACTGTGAGCACTACTCCAAAAAAGCATGTTTATATAAAGTAATCCAGGTCATTGTACAGTGGGGCAAAAAAGTATTTAGACAAAATGAGAAAACAAATCCAGACAAATCACATTGGCTGATTTGGAATGAATTTATTTGCAAATTATGGTGGAAAATAAGTATTTGGTCACCTACAAACGAGCAAGAGTTCTGGCTCTCACAGACCTGTACCTTCTTCTTTAACCAATTGACATCCGCTGTGTTAAACCCCCTTCCCCTCCAGGCCATTTTTCAGTATTCAGCGCTGCGGTACTTTGACTGACATTTATTCCGTCATGCAACGCTGTAATTGTGTGTGCAATGGTCGGGTCTTTTCTGCCCATGCGTGCCCGCTAGGGGGCGCGCGCGAGCAGAAAAAAATTGCCGTCTGGAGACGGCAACCCGCAAATGCTGCAGTGCCGTCCGTCCGTTTTTTTACTACGGGCGGACGGCAAGTGGTTAAAAAGGCCAGAGGACACATGGCTTCTTTTGGTTTCATCAGATCACTATATCCTTGAATGGGCTATGTGATTTAGTGGCTTGCCATGGTGTGTTTGTTATGTTAGGGCTCTCATATTATTTCCAATACCCCCTAAGACCTCTCAATAAATAAAAGATTTTATAGCCACATTCTGTACAATGCAGAGTATGATGCTCTATCCATTTTGCAGTGGCTGCATAGTCCTCACAGTCAAGGAGGATATTCTCCCCTTTCCTTCCACCAACAACAAGGATCCCAACCTGAAAAAAGTAATTTCAGGGAGGTGCCCTTCTCAGACCACCCCCTTGGAATGATGGCAGATAGCAAAGAAGCTATTGCTGCCCGTGCTATCTACTGGGTATTTTTGTATTCTGACAGCTGATGCCTTCAGAATAAAAAAAAAAACCCCAGCATAGGAACTAATAGCTAGATTGCTATTGGCTATTTCAATTTGCAATAGCCAATAGCAAGCTGACTATTGCACCCGCCCTCTGCTGCTGTCAATCAACAGAGGAGAACCTGATGGGCGGGTGCAATAGCTAGTCTGCTATTGGCTATTGCAAATTCAAATAGCTAATAGCAATCTAGCTGTTCATTTTCATGCTGTCTTTTTTTATTTTTTTATACTCTAACGGCGGGCGGCGGCTCCAATATCAGAATAAAAAAAAAAATCAAAACTGACAGCAGGGTAAGGTTTACCCTGCTAGATAGAACAGATTAAACCTTTCCGGGAGAACATGTTTGTCTCCCGGGCGGCCGCGAGCCACTATCGAATAGCGGCGGACTCCCAGAACGTCCGGGAGAGTTGGGATGTCTGAACACAAAGGATACGGCAGAACAGTACAGTACATCGACTGCAGCCTCTTCAGCTCCCTGATCCTGCTGGGCGGTAGTACTGAGGAGAAAGGGGGGCATGTCAGGCTATGCCCTGTCAGATTTTTCTCTGATGGCTAGGCTGTCCTGAAGAAACATGTCAGGCAGCCCCAAGAGTGCTTAGCTCTGCTCACAGCCGTGCATCTTCCCATATTAAAGATGGCTGCATGACGGCAGCCATCTTTACTAAGGTCCGTTCTTGTATCCTAGCGACAGCATAACTTCCTGCCCGTGTACCGAGGATTATGGGAGCTGTAGTTTCACTTTTACAGCGCCACCGTGACAGCAGTGGGTGAGTGTGTCACTTAGGGGTATTGGGTTAGGTTTTATTGCTGCGGTTAAGTGTCTGTCTGTCTCTGTGTGTGGGTGGGTGGCCGGACACTGCCTCTTTAGGGGACCCTGGTCTTTCATGTGCTGGAGCAGTGCTGAGAACAGGAAGCAGTGATAGAGCTGGTGAGAGATGCTGCTCATCCACATTATCCACACTCTGTACCGATCTGGGCACTCGAGGGCCTCTGCTAGCGGAGGCAGAAAGGGGCTAGCTATATTAGGATGAAGGTGGAATGATAGAACACTAAATTAATGGACGTCACAATACAGGGGAAGCCCTGGGGTGAACTGACAGACCACGGGAGGGGCTCCAACAGCTTACTGTGCCACAGGTCCCCTTCATGCAGCCTGAGCTGCAATAACTATGCATGGGACCAGAGTTAGTCCCAAGTGTCAGGCCCCTGCCAGCAGGTAATTGAAGGGGACATAGAGATGGGTTGGGGTGCCATGTGTGTTGTGGGTGAATGTGCATGCGTAATGTCCTGTGCGTTGTGCTGTGGCTGCATGTGTAATGTCCTGTGCTTGTTGTGCTGTGGCTGTATGTGTAATGTGCTGTGGCTGCATGTGTAATGCTCTGTGCATTGTGTTCTGGCTGCATGCGTAATGTCCTGTGTGTTGTGCTGTGGCTGCATGTGTAATGTCCTGTGCGTTGTGCTGTGGCTGCATGTGTAATGTCCTGTGCATTGTGCTGTGGCTGCATGTGTAATGTCCTGTGTTCGTTGTGCTGTGGCTGGATGTGCAAAGTCCTGTGGCTGTATGTGTAATGTCCTGTGCGTTGTACTGTGGCTGTATGTGCAATGTCCTGTGCGTTGTGCTGTGGCTGTATGTGCAATGTCCTGTGCGTTGTGCTGTGGCTGTATGTGATGTGCATTTTGCTGTGGCTGGATGTGTAATGTCCTGTGTTCGTTGTGCTGTGGCTGGATGTGCAAAGTCCTGTGGCTGTATGTGTAATGTCCTGTGCGTTGTGCTGTGGCTGTATGTGTAATGTCCTGTGCGTTGTGTTGTGGCTGTATGTGTAATGTACTGTGCCCTGTGCAGGTGTGTATTGTGGCCTGTTTGTGTTTGTTTGCGTTATGCAGGGCAACTAGTGGCGAGTAACTTTTCAGGCCTGGCTAGTGGCCCATGACCTGAAATTTTGAGCCCTGCTGTATATAATAAATTTTTGATACAATAGCTGGTCCATACTTCAGGAGAATGCTGTTGTGTAGTATAGTGTATCGTATCCACTTGTGTGAAGCAATCTTAAAGTGACATTAAAGGATAATTTTTTTCCCCCTCCCCCCAATATTAGTGTAAGCACTTACCTTAAATTATGTCTCTTAATCCGATCTTCTTTTTCTTTCCTGTCGTTTTCATCTGTCCCTCCAGCGCTTGTGTAAAGACCCCTCTTTTCAACCCCTATTATATATATATATATATCTATCTCATTTACTAAATGTAGGAGAGTCACTGCACCTGTTGTTTCATTCTGCCACTAAAGGCACTGACAAGGTGGCAGCACATCATCAAGGGCATCCAGGGGAAAATTGCTTCTGAAATGAGATCCTGGATCCTGACCTGACAGGTGCAATATGTTGTGAAAAGTAAGAAGTCAAAAGCATAGTGGAGCAAAGAAAAATGGTAGGAAGGTGTTGCTGATCCCCATTACAACAATAAGGCTTTTCTACTCCATTTATAAAGTCAAGACTGATTATTTACTGTGGGAAAATATTCCACTTTAACACCTGTTTTATTTGCTCCAGTTTTTGCAAATCGGGCCTGTAAAAGAAAAGGCTGTTTATTTTACAAAGTTTCTAAATTATTAAAACTTATGGAACCTCTGAATGGTCCTATAATGGCTCAGCACCCTACTTTTCTTGAAGCTGCACTCCAAACAAACAGCAAAATAATTTGCTGAAATAAATATCTTTCTCAGATTCTAATTGTAAATAGTGCCAGAAGTGTAATTTACCGCGGTCTCAACGTGTTTCACCTTAGGGAAGGCTTCTTCAGGAGAAAAACATTCAAGTTGCAACACTTTGCTTCATGAGGAGAAAGGGACATATAGGTAAGTATATACATTATGCAACAATCTGTGAATGAACAACAATCTGAACACTATGCTTACATCGTTTATACAAGATGCCCAAACACAGGAAAGAGACAAAATTCCCATGGGGTGAGTGGCTACATGAGGATCACCTTCCTAGACACAGAGATTTACATTTCCAATGACAGATCTTTGGCTACAACACTTTTTCACAAGCCCACAACGGGCAATGCCATACTACAAGCCAGCAGTGCCCATCCCAGGTCGTTAGACAAAAGTATTCCATATAGTCAGTATATATATATCTCAAAAGGAATAAAGCAAATCAGGGTATGACTGTGTGCGGTAGGTAGAGAGGAGTGTGGACAGTATGACTGAGTGCAGTATGCAGGGGTGTCCCTAGGCTTTTTGCTGCCTGAGGCGAGCCAGGCGTTGCTGAATGGCGCAGAATTAGAGGGTTGTGTGATGCTGGTGGAGAGTAATTCTGCTGAGAGCCAGGTATACACATTTCCCACAGTGACATCACTGGTTGACAGGAACTTAGCAACTAGCAACCTAGGAAGCTCTGGCTTGAAAGGGGGCAGCAGGCACACTGCACATGCCCCCCCCCACCCCCACGGCCCAAAGAGATGCCACCCGAGGCCCTGTCTAATGGTAGAAAAAAAGTACTCTGGGAGAAATCTCTGGATTAAAGTTAAATATTGCAGGAAAAAAATATTTAATTTGTTATTTTGGCTGGAGTTCTGCTTTAAGTTTATAACAAAGTTTTTGCTTTATTTTCATCCCTTTTAATTCAGTTATCACAACACCATTTTTTTCTTTAGTCTTTTACCAAATGTTACCAGTAAGTGCTCAGATGTTCAGCATGAGATCTTATGGAAAATAGAAACGTACTGTCGCAGATGGACAACAAACTACATCTCCATTAGACAGGGCCTGTATTGTCTTTATTGTGTACTTTATTTGCGACATGCATGCCTTTTATTTGCTTACCAACTGGGATTTTAATCTTGGCATGTCAGAAGCACCAGACTTGTAATTAGCTAGGAAATGGGTGCTGCATTTGTTAAGTGCAATTTACTAATGATACTGTCATCATTTTTCACATGCGGTTCCGTGGCACAGCTTCCGAGACTGTTTTAATCTATGCTAATGAAAGAAAGAAGTGCATGTCTGCAGCTGTGCATACCATTCCTCTTCAATCAATAAGATGTCAGATAAAACTCAATCTCCCCGTTTCCTCTTACCGTATGTTAAACAATATGAGTCACAACAACAAGGAGACAACAAGTTTCCCTTCTTTTCATAGCATACTTTCAAAATGAAGAGTTTAGATACTTGAAGTAAAGGGTCCATAATAAGGACAGTGGAAAATCACTGTTTTATATGTTTATGCTGGTTTCTGATATGGAGAACAATGGAAGGAAATGGAATAACATATAATCTTAAAGCCCAACTTCAGTCTCACCCTAGACACTTCTTTACAGTAGGTGACTGGTTGGATAAAAACAGACCTCTTCCACTCACCCCCTGCTGTGTGGGTCTTCAAAGTTCTCTGTGGTTAAAGGGGTGCTGCCATGGCCATTGGTGTAATAAGGCAGCCCTAGGTTGCCTCAGGTAGCATCTCAATGAGTCATGTGGGTTCGGGCGGCAGGTCCCACTTGTTGCCAGGAACTGAGCGAGACGTTCTGGCTGGTGTCCTGCGCAGCTCCTGGCAGTCAGTGACATCGGTGAGCTGGACAGGAGGCCAGACAGAGGTACCATACACACACCCCCCTTTCACCGCCGTTAACGTGCACCGCCGACACCAATGCAGCTACAGTTTTACTTTAAGTAATCCAGACTTCTGCACCCTGAATTGTAGACTACATGTAACATACTCCTGACCCCTGCACTATATACATTGAGGGGAATTTACCAAAACTAGGAGCAGACAGAATCTGGAACAGTTGCCCATGGCAAGCAATCAGCATACACCTTTCATTTTCAAACCTTAAAGCGACACTAAACTCCTAAACCTTTGGGACATGAAGAGAGAAGGAGAGGCTGAGCCTGGACGTTCTGGGATCTTTTTCTACTTCCTCCTCTCTCTTGTAGTTTTACCTCATGATTCAACCTAAGACGATTAGCCAAGCTGCTTTTTTCCATGTGCTCATCAATGTAGATGTTCATTCCATGTTTAGTCTTTCTAAATAAATCAAAGGTATCTAATGAAAGAGACCACCCAACATCTATTGTAGTTTATACAATAACTATAAAAATAAAAAAAAACTGCTTAGAATTGTCACTCTCCAAAAATAACCAAGCCTACAAATGTGACAAAGGCCGCATCTAAACTTTCCATTAGGAAAATGTACAGTTATCTTTTGTTTCCTAGCCCCTCACTTAACAAAAGAAATCCCCCCTCTCTGCCCAAGATGCATTCTTACCTGAACCCAACGGGCACAATCTACAACAATACTTAAATCCTGAAATCTCCCTTTACCTGGCTGTGTCTGTGAGTCAATCCACATATACTTCCACGAGGATGTCTACCAGGCATGTCCTGCATAACCGGAGATGGCCCCAAGATTGACATGGGATGCAGTTTTGTACTTGGTAATAAATTAACTAGTGTAATAACCAGCCCCGTAAGGAAAGCTACAATAAACTTGTTTAAGCATGACATACTTATATGCCCTTTGTCTGGATGAATAAAACAAGTTTACTGTATTAGAACCCCTTAGTGCAGAAAGCAAACATACACAGCAAGATTGACACTACGGTTATAGTATAAACGCATGTAACATGGTAATGGGATATGAAAAGTGACTAGATGCAATCAAATTGGTTTGGTGATTTCATTTTTATACTGCCATTTATTCTTGGCCAAAAGGCCACATCAGCAAGATAAGTAAAAAGGAAGCAAATTAATGTTCAAAAACACCAGGCTGCATATTCCTTATGTAACATCATGGTTCAAAATAAGCTGAATAGGCAATACCAGAGCACAATTCCTAGAATGCCAGACAGAAGATGAATACAGTAACAGGTGATCAATATTACGCTGGCTAGCAGTCATCTGAGCACAGATCAGAGCATACCTTCTCCCAAGGAAAAGATTTGTATCAGAATTTATAGGAGCTGTCCCTGTACAGTATTGCCATGCACAGCAACATAAAATGTTCAAGATGAAGGAGGCTTTCTAGGCTCTGGACCATTAGAACTATATTTTAATCTGCTGTTACACAGAGGTTTGGAACTATTGAAGAATATCTCTGAAATACTGACTACTCCACAATCTTCCATTTCAAAAAAATGTTGATTGCATTTTAGAAGTGGATATCGTAAACTCTTAAATCATGTACAAAGTAAAAAGAGCTGAAAAACAATATTTTGAGCACAAATTAAAGTCTTTGTAGGTATTGGGAAACACAGGGAATTGGTGTGTAATGGTAAGGGCAAAATAGTGCCTTATGAACAGTTAAATATAATTATTCTAAGATGACTCAAATGGGCTTGGGACTTAAAGTAGAACTAAAACATTTTTTCTTTAGTTTTGGATAGAATGGAGAAGGATTATAACACCTGACAGGTTTTTATGGTACTCTGTGCCCCCCGTTAGGGAGATTCACCCTCTCTAATTAACCTGGTTACCATTACCACCGAAAGTGAAAGGAAATCCCAAATTGTGAGTTGTCAACAGAACAGGAATAGAGGGGAAATCCTTAATAAGGACACTAGTTCTGATGACCCTGGGATTTCTTTCACGTTAGAGGGATTTTTCCCATTTCCTTTTGTGGCTATAAGACAGGAAGTGAAGGAAAATATCCTCAATGGGACACACACAAAAATGACAGGGGTTATAACCTTCCCTTACTCTATCCAAAAGGATTTTCAAAAAATGGCTTTCCTTTAGTGAGGGAATAGGGGGAAGAATAGCGTAAAGTAGCAGAAGAGAAAGAGAAAGAAGAGAAGGGGGAAGAGGGAGAATGATGAAAGAAAAAAAAGGTAGGGTGGGGGATCAGTGATGGGTAGGGGAAGTGGGGGGATTACCATAATATATGCATATAGTGAAACTCAAGAATAGAGAAGAGGGTGCAGTGCAAGGCCTCAGCTGGTTACAAGATAGCACAATGAGGTCAGACGGAGTGGAAAGGGATGTTCTGATGGATTCTTGGGTTCTTCACTGGTGTATTTATATTTGCTGTATTATGCACTTGTTATGACATTGCCTAATGAAGGGATCCTGCATGGTCCCGAAATTTTACTTTTTTTCCTGTGATTTCATGTTTGACTTCATGTCAATAAAGGCGTTTTGATTACTAAGATGTTGGTGTGCTGGTTACTTACTCTTTATGGCTATTCTGTGAGGCACAGTGCAAAACATTTCATCCTTTTGAGATCTTTTGTACTGCGCTCAGTAGTGAACCCTCAAAATGTTGTATTATGTCTTTTGTTCAAAAATTTGAAGCTTTAATTTGGAATAGGCTGAGAACTACCACTCTACAAGAAAAGAAGGCAACAGCATGACATGTTTCTGGGCAGACATAACTATATATAACAAAATAATATATTTTTTATTACCTTTAGCAACACAATTTATATGATATGTGATATTGGCAATATAGGTATTTTAGTACTTTTTAACATTTTGTGACTTTATACATATCTTTGAGATATGTTTCTTCTAAGATTTGTATGCGGTCTTGAAAGGAATTTGTTTTGGATTAAGTTCCCAGATTAGTCCGTCACTTAGGTTCAATAACTTGGAATATGTCAGCAAAATACAACAATATTGGAAAATGGCAAAGCATAACCTAAAGCAGTTTTAGAGGAAATAATAATAATTACATTTTTGCTTTGCTTAGCAATTTGGAAGCATTTAACTAGCACTATACATTTATTGATCATTTGCCTTTCCCTTTTTTTAAATTTGTGTTATTAGGCTGCCTGATCCCTAAATACTGATTAATAGCTTCAGTAATTTGTACAGTATCAAATAGAACTTGAATGTAAAGAAATGGATGATGAAAATACAGTGAATTCTGATACACTAACATCTAAACAATATTAAATAATCACAGATATGACATGTTTAAAGCAGTGTGATGATTTTGGATGTGGGCAACTCATCTTTTATTGAGAAAAAGAAAAAAAAGATCTGATAGTGAGGTTACATATATGACTGGGTTAAAAAACAGACGTCCATGAAGTTCTGTTGCCTTAAAGGGAGAAAATATAATTTTTGACCCTCTAAGAGCAGCTGAATCAATTTACTGAATCAAAATATTTCCATATTATCATTAAATAATCATAACTCAGCCCTCAGGGGCAGGGCCCTCCTTACCATCTTGTCTTGAATTGTATTGTAACTGTAATGTCTTCCATATATTGTAAAGCGCTGCGCAAACTGTTGGCGCTATATAAATACTATGTAATAATAATAACTCTGGGTATATTTAATATGAGGAAAATAATCCAGTAAATTTCCTTTATTATTAGATATTGATTTTCCTTTGCTACCATATGCAGTAGGACAATCCAAAGATTCACCAGTCTTTATGTAGAACTTTCTGAAGAACCTCTTCCTAAACAGATGGTGGAATCTTATCTTTTTTATACACTGCTGATTTTTCCTTGTCCTGTGTACAGTCCTTAAATTAAAAAGTAACGTTTCCAGTTCTTTATATTGACATTGGATATATTTGTTTATACATTATATATGGAAAGATTATTTTGTTTTCCTGTATGACCTCAACCCAACTAAACACCTTTGTGACCATTTGGAACACTGATTGCAAGCCAAGTATTTCTTAAACTCACAAATGCTCTTCTCACTGAATGGGCACAAATTTCCATTGACAAACTCCAAAATCTTGGTAAAAGGTGTGAAGGCTGCTATAGCTAAAAAAAAAAGGGGGGCCATCTCCATAATAATGTCCATTTTGTTATGGGAGGTTTAAGAAAGATCATTTAGGTGTGACGGTCAGGTGTGCCCAAGCTTTTGGCCATACAGTGTATCAATTAAATCAAATCTAAGATGCCTTTTTTACAAACTGAACTTGAAAGTGGGATGTTTAGTCCTACTTTAAACCCTTTCTAAATCTCCTATGCCTCAATGATACAATGTGCCATCCAGAACTGTTCCCCCATTGGGCTTACAAGTGGTTTATATAGAGGCAGTACCATTCTTGCATTATGTGTTTTTATCTCCCTTTTCAAGCACATACAAACCTTTGTTTACTTTTACAGCTGCTGCATGGCACTGAATTAGCTGTTAAGTAGAATTCCCAAAGCCTTCTCCATCTCATTTTCCATAACATCTAATTAAGGGACATTCCTCCTGAAATGGTAATATAATTTATGGATTAACCCTGGTAGGATGAATCACTCTTCTACTTCACATGCCTAATATGAACACCAACAACAAAATCTCAGCCCTTGTCATAGAATATTATGCATTTTTCATTGTTTAAAATATATATATTTTTTAAATAAGGATGATGGCACCTTACCTGAATGACCAAGCCTTTTGACAGTAACAAACATAATAATAATAATAATAACCATTGGATGATTAAACTTACTGAAAAATTAAATGATGCCTAAAACTTTAGTATTGGGTATATTGGCCCACTAAGGTTTACCTTTTGGGGTTGGGTATGTCTGTCGTTATTTACTTGAATTCTCTCCCTTTCAAATCAGAAATGTCAACCCAGTGTCTTGCAGGAAAGTCTACATGGAGGCTGACCTGTCTTCTGTCAGTGGTTTGGCAGATGTAAAGACCTTGAGGCTTGACATTTAGGGCTTGTTCACATCATATACAGTGTGTTCCAGTGCAGCTAGCTGCTGGAACGCGCTGTATCACAAAGTAAACTCCCCCCTCTGTTCTGGGGTGAGGCGGTGCATTGAATTCAATGGCACCACAGCCACTCCCCTCTGCCAGCAGTGCGATCCCCCGCACCAGAATGCGTAGCACATTAGTGCCTGCGTTGCGGTTCAGTGCTGCATGCACTATTTTTTTCCGATCGCACTGGACTGGAACGCAGGCATTGTTGTGCCTGTGTTGACTTCAATGCACTGCCATGCTCCCTCCCGCCCCAGAACGCAGGGGAGAGTTTACTATGCGATAAAGTGTGTTCCAGCAGCTAACCACGCTGGAAAGCACTGTATATGGTGTAATAGCACACATTTATGCTCTGACAGGCAGAAAATACAAACAAATACAAAAAGAAAATCAGGAAAATCTATTATAGCAAACCAAAAGCGGATATTCAAATTCATTCGAACCGAAGGGCTGCTGTATTCACTATAGCCTGTACAGCAGCCGAAGGTGGCCGAGCAGCTCAGCCAAGCTGAAGGCATATGCTTCAACTCGACTGAGGCAAAATGACGGCAGAAATGGGGCAAACGGCTGGCCTGAGGCCAGCCTTTCGCCCCACAAATGACAGCTGAGCAGAGCCAGCCGTGATCTCATGGCTGGCTCCGCCCAGTTGTAATAACAGATCAGCATCCCCAAATGACCTGGGGATGCTGAACTGTCATTAAACAATAACAGTTGGGCGGAGCCGGCTGTGACATTACAGCCGGCTCTGCCCAGTCGCTATTCATTGGTCAGGACCTTCTAGAAGACTCTAGCAGGTGCCGGCCAATAGGAAACAGTTGGGCGGAGCTAGCTGTTGCTGCTAGCTCTGCCCAATTGTTTTTTTTTATTATTTTTTTTAAATCTTTATTTTATTTTTTTAATGTAATATTTACTTACATTTTAAAACATCTTTTAAAACTTTTTTCACTATTTGCTATTCTGCTCGGTACCGAGCAGCATAGCCGAGCAGAATGCCGCAGTTCGGATCACTTCACTTCGGCTGGGTTATTCACTTGTGGAACCACTGATTATTCACAAACCCACTATCTGCTGACTTTGGATCATAGGAGTTAATTAGTAAATGTACTCCTGTGACCCAAAGGAGGAATGCCAAAAAAAGTTTTGGCTTTACTTCGTTTTTAACATAAAACATGTAGTAAGACTTCCTACATTCATCATTTCTATTCTGCTGTGAGTTGCACTGTTCATAGTGAATTGATGTAACGGAGTTTTGCATATTGCCCTACTGAATAAGCCTGTTAGCTGTCTATGTATTTAGTAACATCTGCCAATCTAAATATGAACAAGGCAGGGAAAACAAAGGAAATTGGGAATGCACTGTAAATATGTTACTGTGAAAACTGTGAACTTAGCCTTCAGTTTCCAACCTTTGTTTTGCATTTTTTTAAACAGATTTCTTACTTGGAAGTTATTTCAGGCATCTGAGAATGTTTGACTTCTCACCAAATACTTTAGAACTCTTTGGCTTGCTCAGTCTGTTCACCACATGCATTTATCAGTTCATTAAGCCCAGTGGAGAATTTTTCCGCAATAATATCAGGGCTCAGATGATAAGCTTTCAAAGTGAAGGGTACACACTGGGACACCTTGGTGGAATTATTAATAGAGGTTGCCGTTAAAAAAAAAAAAAAAGTTGAAGAAGGGGCAGAGAGTGTTCACCTCAAGTCACACATCATTACTTTATATTTTTATTGTTAAAGCTGCTTTAAATTCTTTTGTGTTGTAGCACTGCCAGATCTGCCATCACACAACCCCCTTTGGAAGGAACTACGGAATCCCTATAACAAATGTAGCCATCTACAGTGATCCAGATTCCAACCTTCTACACTGTGCTTGCAGTCTTTATTCAGAAATGAAGACCGCATCCATGAATGGAGTTGGCTTTTACGTGACCACATCCATAACAAGCCCTTCTGCCCTGTAACTACGACATGTAGTTAGGTTAAAAATGTCCCCCGATCAATGCAAAAAAGCAAAATATGTTTGCATGGCTGTGCTATAAATAAGTGAGAATATGTTACGGTAAAAAGTTTTGTTTCCTGCTGAGATTTGTCCTTAATATGCAAGTGAGCTCCCTTAGCAAAGCCAACAACCACAATAATTAGCTGTCTGCATGCGAGTCTTTGTTAGGGAGATAAAAGGCGGATGTGAATTCTAGCATCCCGGCGTCTCTAGGATAACTTTTTTTTTTCCTATTGGCACTGCAGATCATATACTTTCTATATATACAGCACCATCTTGTGGAACAGTAAAGAATGATCATGTTTGGAGGAAACCTAGGCATGCCAGGTTTCATTAATTTTTGGCTCAAAGCTACCTGTGGTAGAGGCAGAAGGAGAGACATGCTGGATTTTTTTTATTTGACTGTATTCCAGTAAAAAAACAGTAAGGGTCTATTTATAAATAATTTGCAGAGCCATTTGCCATGTGAATCTCTGTGAGCATTCATTCTGTGCAAAATACTTATTTCCTGCGCTCATCGGCTTCATCTAGTGGCCATAATACAGTATTACATTACACTCAACCTGAAAAGAAAATATACTAACAGGGTTATTTACTTAGCTACCGAACGACGTTCGACTATTCACTTTTCTATGAGAACAGAGATAAGCTGTTAGAAACTGAGCTTTAAAATCTTTGTTGTGAGCTTTAAGGATTTTTGAAAATTAAAATCTTAACCCACACCTTATCACACACATTACTGTGTGCTTTACCTCAATGGGCGCCAACAATGGTGCGATGCTGTGACATTCATTCGTAACCTGTGGACATTCTGAATGACAACCCAATGTACCTTGCAATCAGGGCCGGTCCTGCCACTAGGCAAACTAGGCAGCTGCCTAGGGTGCACTGCTACCTAGGGTGCAGCCTTGACCACTTGACCATTCACCCCCCCACGTCGTCCCCTGTCTATTTCAAATGACAAAAGCCAATAGCAGGCTGGCTACTGCACCCGCCCACTGAGCAGAGTAGCGTAACTGAGAGACAACTTTCTTTCTCAGGTTCGCTCCTCAGCTAAGTGGGTAGGGTTTCAATAGCCCCTCTGCTATTGGCTATTTAAATTACATCCACCTGTCACCTGCAGAAGCTAACCCGTAGGAGAATGGGGCTGCGCAGGTTGTGGGATTGGGGGTTGCGCCACAAGAGGGGGGGGTGCAAGTAGCTGGTCTTGCCTAGAGCGCAAAATAGTCTAGCACCGGCCCTGCTTGCAAGTAGCTGGTCTTGCCTAGAGTGCAAAATAGTCTAGCACCGGCCCTGCTTGCAATGCACTAACCTGCAGGCCCGGATGTCCCACAAGACCACCAAGGCCCGGCCTTGGGGCGGCAAGTCGCAGAGGGGCGGCAGCGGTGTCCTTGTGGGGAAGTTGCGTGCGCCGGGCGGTAATTTGCCCTCTCTACATTTAGTCCTACTTTGCACAAGCAGGACTAAATGTGGTGTGAGGCAGCCGATTGTTCGTTTACAAGTGATCTCAGCGATGTCGCCGAAATCACATGTAAAGAGTCTACAGCCGGCCGGTCGTTCTGTCCTCCCCTCCCTTCCCCCCTGCACTTACCTCTCTCCCCCCGCTGGCTCCGTCCTCCGCCGCTGAGTCTCTCCTCACTGCAGTGAGCAGAGCGGCAGGGTTAAAACGAACCCTGCTGCTCCGTGTATATGGTGAGAGCTGTGCTCTTCCTCTCTCACCTGTCACAGGAGTTCTAGCACAGTGCCATCTTTTCATATGGTGCTGACACACATTGCCCAGGCATGGTCCACCATGGTCACTATCACGAAGCCAGAGCAGTGCTGTGCGGCCGTCGCTGGAGCGAGTGCATGTAGACAGGAAGTGGCTGCAAGTGACTGAAGATGATCAGCAGCACTGAGATGCAAAAAAAAAGGATGAAAACTGTATTTTTTAAAATATTTATTTTATTTAGTGCTTTTTCAAGCTAAATGTTATCCGTTTAGGGTTTTTGATTATGCTTACACTGAACTGCAACTCCATTTATAAGATTTGTATCATGTGTTTTTCTGGATTTTTGGTTGATATTCTGTCTCTATCATTTAAAATACACCTATGATAAACAATTATAGACCTTTTATTTCTTTGTAAGTGGGCAAATGTACAAAATCTGCAGGGGATCAAATCATTATTTGCCTCGCTGTATGTGGCAGCACAGTGGGAGGTTGCTAACGCCAGGTTGGTGCATATATGCGCCCATGGTGGCAGCTCTGTTGTGTGATGAAAGTGCGCTCACTGTGCACTTCCTATTGAAGCGAAGAACACGTCTGTTTATTGACGCTTTATTTCAAAACAAATAGGGCTGCAGCTAACGATTATTTTCAAAATCGATTAGTTAGCCGATTAATCGGATTTTTAAAAATGGCTCCAGTGATGGACTACTAGTTTGTATAGAGATTGTAGTCCATCACGGGAGCAAGCTTGGAGCGGGGAAGTAAAAAAAAAAAAAAAGTGTGGTGTGCATTATACAGCAGTGCAATGCAGAATACCAGCAGCTATAGAGGAATACAAATCACAGCCATAGTGCATTATACTACAATGTACTATGACTGGGATTTGTAGTCCTCTGTAGCTGCTGGTATTCTGCATTGCGCTTTATAATGTATTATTGCTGGGATATGATGTATTCCTCTATAGCTGGCGTTATTCTGCATAGCGCCGTATAATGTATTATTGCTGGGATCTGATGTAGTCCTCTATAGCTGGTGTTATTCTGCATAGCGTCGTATAATGTATTATTGCTGGGATTTGTAGTCCTCTATAGCTGGTGGTATTCTGCACGGCCCCGTATAATGTATTATTGCTGGGATCTGATGTATTCCTCTATAGCTGGTGGTATTCTGCATTGCGCCGTATAATGTATTATTGCTGGGATCTGATGTAGTCCTTTATAGCTGGCGTTATTCTGCATTGCGCTGTATACTTTATTATTGCTGGGATTTGTAATCCGCTGTAGCTGGTGTTATTCTGCATTGCGCTGTACAATGATTATATGGCACAATGCAGAGTACCAGCAGCTATAGAGGACTACAATTCCCAGCAATACATTATACATACATTATATGTATTGCTGGGCTTTGTAGTCCTCTATAGCTGCTGGTACTCTGCATTGTGCCATATAATCATTGTACAGCGCAATGCAGAATAACGCCAGCTATAGAGGACTACATCAGATCCCAGCAATAATACATTATACGGCGCAATGCAGAATACCACCAGCTATAGAGGACTACATCAGATCCCAGCAATAATACATTATACGGCGCAATGCAGAATACCACCAGCTATAGAGGACTACAAATCCAGGCAATACATTAATACAGCACTATGTGAGGGGGAGTGCAGGGTTACCTGATCAGATTGTGGGCCTGTCTGTTGGCAGCTGCCTCCCCCCCATGCCTGCTCTTCCTTCTTCATTGTGCCGATCGTGGATGGGCGGGCAGCGACGAGTCCGTGTGGTGGGGAGAAGCGGCGTGCTGCAAAGTCCGTGAGGCGAGTCCGTATGTCGGGGAGGAGAAGCGCCGTGCAAGTGGTGTGCGGCTACTCCGTGAGGAGACGTGTCTGGGGGCAAGGCGCGGCGGGGAGAAGTAGCGTGGGGGGAGCTCCAAGCAGGCCAACTAATCGAAAGTCAACTAATGGATGATGGACAACGTTTTCCATCATCGATTGTAATCGACTAAGTCAATTAGTTGTTGCAGCTCTGAAAACTAATGGCAACGTTTTGGGGGGCACACAGGGTCCCCTTCATCAGGCTTTGTCTTTTAAAGCCTCATGAAGGGGACCCTGTGTGGCCCCCGAAACGTTGCTATTTGTTACATGAAGCATCAATAAACAGGCGCGTTCTTCACTTCAATATGGTGTGCGGGTGACATCTGTAACAAGTTTCAGTATTGGCGGCGCCCTTCGCGGTCACCTCGAGCACCCACGCTGGCAGGGGTACCCGGTAAGGAGTGCAGCAGGATTCTGGAATACACTGTGCACTTCCAGTACACTGACCAAGCTGTCACAGTCAGCTCCTGGTCACCATTAGTGACCGGGGTAGAAGGACAGGCTCCCGATCATGTGACAACTGTGACAGCCAATTAAAAGGGCCATATGGTCAGGACTCCGCCTCCTGACGATAAGCCCCAATAAAGGTGTTATTTTTGGGGGACAAACACAGCTTTCTTTTGAACATTTAAGTAATATTAAACTCCGCAACTTTCCTTTTTAAATAATGAATCCAGATCAGGCAAGTAGACATCACCCAGCAAAGTATTTCTTTACATTTTTACCCCATTCTTTCAATCAGCCAAACAGCTCCAACTCTCTCAGCTCGGCTTCCCTGAACTTCCTGTCCAGTACAAGGTCACAAGGGACAGAGGAGACTTTAGCAGCCGTCCGTCTGCTTGCTTGGAGAAAGGGGGGATAGGGGAGAGGAGTTACCATTTTTTTCTAGTTTGACTATTTTTGGTTGTGGGGACGCACTGGGGTCCCAGCGTGCATTCTAGATTGCTGGGCCTCCTTATTAGGAGGAGTTGGCTACCTCCTGGTACACCTGCATGCAATTTATCGACTTCATTAATATGCTCACACTTGGAGACTCAGATACATAGAGTTAGGACCACACTTTGCAGAGGTGCCTTGGCACGGCGGTGTGGCTTCTACATATTTTTGGCCAAAAGTTTGTGCAACTAAAACCTCTGATTTTAACGCATACTGTTGACAGGGCTATTTGTTTGGTTGCAGGCTGGCTGGCAGGTGAGCTGGGGATTTTTTGTGTTTTGTATAAGAGGAGAGGAGTGTTTTGCCTTGCTATACCTGTTTGTTTGTGGAGACACACAGCTTACCAGCACACATAAGGGTGGCTCCATGGGACTCTGCAAGGGAAAGGAGTCACCCTAAAACAGGAAGTCAGGACCAGTGCTCAGAGGACCAGCTGATTCTGCAGGAAATGAAGAAGAAGGTTCTGACTGATTCTGCAGTCAGGAAGAAGCATGCATTGTGAGTGATCTAATCAGCATTTGAAATAGCTCAAAAACATTTGGGGGGGGGGAATTTATCAAATCTGGAGCAGCTGCCTATGGCAACCAATCAGCTTCTCTCAGTCCTATTTTTTTTTGTCTAATCTGGAATGCACTGGAACTGCGGGCTGTTTCACACCATTTTTCCGAACCCGATCTGGCCCGGAAAATGTTGTGAACCTGCCAGGGCTGGACAAATCCCAGAAGCTACATTACAGCTGGTGCTTAACTTTTGTCAGTGGAATTGGCTCATGAATTGGGCAGGCAATTTTCCGAAATCCATATTCACTTTTCCACCTCAGTCTTAAAATGTATTTTTACTTTTGCAGTCAAACTTGAGAAAACACGGTGAAGGGAATTTATCAAAACTGGAGCAGACAGAATCTGAAGCAGCTGTGCCTGGCAACCAATCAGCTTCTAACTTTCATTTTCAAATCTTAACTGAGCAAACTGAAGACAGAAGCTGATTTGTTGCCATGCACAGCTGCTCCAGATTCTGTCTGCTCCAATTTTGATCAATTCCCTTTTTCCATTTTAACCACTTGCTGACCACTTTCCCGTCCAGGCCATTTTTCAGCACTGCGGTACTTTGACTGACATTTATTCCGTCATGCAACGCTGTACTGAAATTAATTTTATACCATTTTTTGGGGGGGCACATAGAGCTTTCTTTTGGTGGCATTTAATCACCACTGGGGTTTTATTTTTGACTATACAAGAAAAAAAGGACCGAATATTTTTGAAGAAAAATAATGTTTTTCCCATTATTATTTTAGGAAACATTTATTTTTACCCAATTTTTTGGTAAAATATAAAAGTCGGGGTCACGTCGGGTAAATAGACACCAAACGTGTCAAGCCTTACAATTGCGCGTGCCCGCGAAATCGCAAAAAACTACCATAGCCAATTCTGGCCATAGGCGACGCCTTGAAAGATTTTACCGCTCATCAGTTCAGTGTTATCAGTGATTGATGGCCCTAGACTTATTGCTCACACTGCGACCTTCGCAGCGATATGTAACATGTGCGGCATAATCGGAGCAATCGTCGTTTTTGCGTGTAGATGTACCGAATGCATTTTTGCACATCTATGTGGGGGAGGGGGACTTAAACATTTTGTGGGGCTTTTTTTGTGTGTGTAAATTTAATTTATTTTGTGAGCAATTTTTTTTTTTTTTTTTAACACTTAGCACCCTGTGTGATAACAATAAAGTTAAGAAGTACCCTAGGTGATAAAGGGGACCTGTCACTGTAATTTGTTTATCTCCAACCCTAACCCTAGACCCCTCTAAGTCTTAGTCTCTAAGACCCCTAATGTCACCTAGCGACCCCAAAGAAGCTGATGAAGCACAGATCTGCTTCATTAGCTTCTCTCCGGTTACTGTGCCGGAGAGTGACAGAGGAATGCGGAAGTGATGTAATATACATCACTTCCTGCATTCAGAGACCGGGAGGAGAGCGGAGGGAGATCGTGTACTAATCTCCCTCTGTTCTCAGTTCACAGAGTCACATTGCCCGCCCGCCCCTGATTGCAGGGACGGTGGCGGCGGGGACAGCAATGGTGAGAACAGGTAAGGGGGGGGCGCACCCTGACTTACAGCCAGCCCCATCCCAGCTTCCCTTACTCACAGTTTCACTCCGATCCCCGTAGCCTCATGCGGTGCCTCTTGTAGTCGGCGCTGGGCAGGATCGCTGCATCGCATCTCGGTGCTCAGCTTGTGGGAGGCGTTCACAATTCTGCCCTGCTAACATGAATAGGTTAAATCATGATCCATAGTACATATACAGCAAAGTCCAAATCCCATTCGCACTGCCACGGTCTCAAAACCACAAGGTATATGGCGCCGTGCAAAACACACATAGTAAATAAAAGTAAATCACCGGCAGACACTTGAAGGGTTTTTAAAGTATTGATATGTTTATTCAATACCCAATGTCACATACTGTCATACGGTGCTAACGTTTCGGGTCCGCACAGGGATCCTTCATCAGAGCGACAGTGTCACTGTCATTTACAATTATCCTCCTCTAACATGAATGGATTAAATGATCCATAGTAATACATTTACAGTTATACTCTGCTTAATAGTAAGCCCCCCTCCCATCTGCCCTCACTCACTGTGTTCGTACACCGGAAAGAGCAGCGACGGGTCAGCGCTGGTCCGGGGGAGGAGCTCCAGCTTAGGCCAGCTAAATTAGAACCCCACCTGGAGCTCCTCTCGCCGGACCAGCGCTGACTCGCCACTGCGTTTTTTTTTCTTACTTACCTCGCCAAGCTGCTCCGGTGGGCGGCGCTCCGAGCAGGGTCACCTGGCAGTCTTCGGCCACCTAAATTACGGTAGGACCCCACCTGGAGCTCCGCCCACCGGAGCAGCAGCAGTGACACGACGCTTGGCAAGGGAAGAAAAAAAAACAAGTACTTGTCAAAATGTCCTGTATCGGGCCCGATTCCAATGCTGGCATCGGCTATCGCTGGCCAATTAAAATCATGGCGGTTACCTGCGTGATCAGGGCGAAGGACGTCTAAAGATGCCCACCCGCATCCAGGAGACTCCCGTCCGGCCGTCTTTCGGCGGACAGGAGGTGGTTAAATGGAACCCCTTCAGTTAAACAAGCAAAACAATAGAAAACGCACAAAGTGGAGTGTTTCATAGCATAAAGTAGAGAAAATGTTTTTTTCCCCCCCCCCTTTCTAGAATTGATTGTACTTTTTTGTTTATACAGTAAAAAAACCCAATGGTGATTAATTACTATCTAAAGCTCTATCTGTCCCCCAAAAATGGTATTACATTGTTTCAATACAGTTCAGTATTTATGTCAAAGTATGCTGGCCCTCCAGCTGTGGTGAAACTACAAGTGCCATGAGGCATTGTAAGACTCGGCTAGCCACAGCCATAACTCCCAGAGGCAGATGCAGGATGGGATTTGTGGTTTCACCACAGCTGGAGTCCTATCACAAAACAGAAGCATCTCTTCTGCTCACCTTTGAGAAGCTGAGAGTCTTGCTTTGTGCCAAACAAATCACCGTGTCAGTGACGAACCACAACAGCAATAGCCAATCACAGTTCACCGTCCTATCAGCCAACCAGCAGCACTGCGTCCTGCACGGGTTCTGGTTACCCTTGCGTCTCTGCGCCCACCTGGTTACCATAACAACCACATAAACTGACAGCTTGAAGACCCAATAAAACTGTTTTCTTCTGTCCATTCTGCTAGCCGCCTCTCTGCGGCTCGGCGGTGTTTTACCCGGCTCGCAGAACACTCGGCATGCAGAAACTATAGCCCGATATTCAGCATCCATAATCGCGGTAAGCGCAAACTAGGCGGGCTACGATTTTGCATACTGGAGCGCCTTCTTAGCCCCGGGATTTCCCCGCCTACTTAAGCGCCGATTTGAAAATCGGGCGCCAAAATAGCGCCGATCTTAAAACAGGGCGCTTGTCTAGCGCCCGCTTTTGCCCGCCTACTTGGCGCCGAATTTGAAACCGGGCGCTTATGTAGCGCCCGCTTTTGACGGCCTACTTGGCGCCGATTTGAAACCCGGCCGCTTGTTTAGCGCCGGCTTTTGCCCGCCTACTTGGCGCCGAATTTGAAACCGGGCGCTTATGTAGCGCCCGCTTTTGACGGCCTACTTGGCGCCGATTTGAAACCCGGCCGCTTGTTTAGCGCCGGCTTTTGCCCGCCTACTTGGCGCCGAATTTGAAACCGGGCGCTTATGTAGCGCCCGCTTTTGACGGCCTACTTGGCGCCGATTTGAAACCCGGCCGCTTGTTTAGCGCCGGCTTTTGCCCGCCTACTTGGCGCCGAATTTGAAACCGGGCGCTTATGTAGCGCCCGCTTTTGACGGCCTACTTGGCGCCGATTTGAAACCCGGCCGCTTGTTTAGCGCCGGCTTTTGCCCGCCTACTTGGCGCCGAATTTGAAACCGGGCGCTTATGTAGCGCCCGCTTTTGACGGCCTACTTGGCGCCGATTTGAAACCCGGCCGCTTGTTTAGCGCCGGCTTTTGCCCGCCTACTTGGCGCCGAATTTGAAACCGGGCGCTTATGTAGCGCCCGCTTTTGACGGCCTACTTGGCGCCGATTTGAAACCCGGCCGCTTGTTTAGCGCCGGCTTTTGCCCGCCTACTTGGCGCCGAATTTGAAACCGGGCGCTTATGTAGCGCCCGCTTTTGACGGCCTACTTGGCGCCGATTTGAAACCCGGCCGCTTGTTTAGCGCCGGCTTTTGCCCGCCTACTTGGCGCCGAATTTGAAACCGGGCGCTTATGTAGCGCCCGCTTTTGACGGCCTACTTGGCGCCGATTTGAAACCCGGCCGCTTGTTTAGCGCCGGCTTTTGCCCGCCTACTTGGCGCCGAATTTGAAACCGGGCGCTTATGTAGCGCCCGCTTTTGACGGCCTACTTGGCGCCGATTTGAAACCCGGCCGCTTGTTTAGCGCCGGCTTTTGCCCGCCTACTTGGCGCCGAATTTGAAACCGGGCGCTTATGTAGCGCCCGCTTTTGACGGCCTACTTGGCGCCGATTTGAAACCCGGCCGCTTGTTTAGCGCCGGCTTTTGCCCGCCTACTTGGCGCCGAATTTGAAACCGGGCGCTTATGTAGCGCCCGCTTTTGACGGCCTACTTGGCGCCGATTTGAAACCCGGCCGCTTGTTTAGCGCCGGCTTTTGCCCGCCTACTTGGCGCCGAATTTGAAACCGGGCGCTTATGTAGCGCCCGCTTTTGACGGCCTACTTGGCGCCGATTTGAAACCCGGCCGCTTGTTTAGCGCCGGCTTTTGCCCGCCTACTTGGCGCCGAATTTGAAACCGGGCGCTTATGTAGCGCCCGCTTTTGACGGCCTACTTGGCGCCGATTTGAAACCCGGCCGCTTGTTTAGCGCCGGCTTTTGCCCGCCTACTTGGCGCCGAATTTGAAACCGGGCGCTTATGTAGCGCCCGCTTTTGACGGCCTACTTGGCGCCGATTTGAAACCCGGCCGCTTGTTTAGCGCCGGCTTTTGCCCGCCTACTTGGCGCCGAATTTGAAACCGGGCGCTTATGTAGCGCCCGCTTTTGACGGCCTACTTGGCGCCGATTTGAAACCCGGCCGCTTGTTTAGCGCCGGCTTTTGCCCGCCTACTTGGCGCCGAATTTGAAACCGGGCGCTTATGTAGCGCCCGCTTTTGACGGCCTACTTGGCGCCGATTTGAAACCCGGCCGCTTGTTTAGCGCCGGCTTTTGCCCGCCTACTTGGCGCCGAATTTGAAACCGGGCGCTTATGTAGCGCCCGCTTTTGACGGCCTACTTGGCGCCGATTTGAAACCCGGCCGCTTGTTTAGCGCCGGCTTTTGCCCGCCTACTTGGCGCCGAATTTGAAACCGGGCGCTTATGTAGCGCCCGCTTTTGACGGCCTACTTGGCGCCGATTTGAAACCCGGCCGCTTGTTTAGCGCCGGCTTTTGCCCGCCTACTTGGCGCCGAATTTGAAACCGGGCGCTTATGTAGCGCCCGCTTTTGACGGCCTACTTGGCGCCGATTTGAAACCCGGCCGCTTGTTTAGCGCCGGCTTTTGCCCGCCTACTTGGCGCCGAATTTGAAACCGGGCGCTTATGTAGCGCCCGCTTTTGACGGCCTACTTGGCGCCGATTTGAAACCCGGCCGCTTGTTTAGCGCCGGCTTTTGCCCGCCTACTTGGCGCCGAATTTGAAACCGGGCGCTTATGTAGCGCCCGCTTTTGACGGCCTACTTGGCGCCGATTTGAAACCCGGCCGCTTGTTTAGCGCCGGCTTTTGCCCGCCTACTTGGCGCCGAATTTGAAACCGGGCGCTTATGTAGCGCCCGCTTTTGACGGCCTACTTGGCGCCGATTTGAAACCCGGCCGCTTGTTTAGCGCCGGCTTTTGCCCGCCTACTTGGCGCCGAATTTGAAACCGGGCGCTTATGTAGCGCCCGCTTTTGACGGCCTACTTGGCGCCGATTTGAAACCCGGCCGCTTGTTTAGCGCCGGCTTTTGCCCGCCTACTTGGCGCCGAATTTGAAACCGGGCGCTTATGTAGCGCCCGCTTTTGACGGCCTACTTGGCGCCGATTTGAAACCCGGCCGCTTGTTTAGCGCCGGCTTTTGCCCGCCTACTTGGCGCCGAATTTGAAACCGGGCGCTTATGTAGCGCCCGCTTTTGACGGCCTACTTGGCGCCGATTTGAAACCCGGCCGCTTGTTTAGCGCCGGCTTTTGCCCGCCTACTTGGCGCCGAATTTGAAACCGGGCGCTTATGTAGCGCCCGCTTTTGACGGCCTACTTGGCGCCGATTTGAAACCCGGCCGCTTGTTTAGCGCCGGCTTTTGCCCGCCTACTTGGCGCCGAATTTGAAACAGGGCGCTTGTCTAGCGCCGGGTTTTGCCCGCCTACTTGGCGCCGATTTGAAAAGCGGGCGCTTGTTTAGCGCCGGCTTTTGCCCGCCTACTTGGCGCCGAATTTGAAACAGGGCGCTTGTCTAGCGCCGGGTTTTGCCCGCCTTCTTGGCGCCGATTATGAAACCGGGCGCTTTACTAGCGCCGGGTTTTGCCCGCCTACTTGGCGCCGATTTTGAAACCGGCCGCTTACGATATCTTGGCCTCCACCTAGTGCTATGACGGCACTTGTAATAGTAGTAGTAATTGTTCAGAGCGAGGCCACGCCTATTCCACCATGTCTACGCCCACAGCGGATATCTACACGGGTATGTGGTTGTCATGGGAGACGGGGATGTGTGCGGGGATAGAGCGGAAGTGAACAGTTTAGAGGGGTGGAGTCACACTAACCCATCCTACATTTGGAACACACTATTGCGAGGCAGATAATTGCATGCAGAGTGACCTCATATCAGCTCCAATACCAGCATCACTTTTCTGTCCCCAGGTCGGTCATTATTCACCTATTTGGCAGCTTAATTTCCACAGCCCAGTTGTCATGTAGATGGGTTGCTTGGAAGAGTCATCACACTGTATAATTCTTCCTGCACAGCTGAGTTTCCCAGGGGCGGCACCCCCATGAGTAGCATGTCATGGATTTTAAGGGGGAACCCCATGCACACAAAAAGTGGGGTTCCTCTTTGACATGGAAGTCCCCTTTTTACACAAGGAGCCCCCCACCTTCACAACACAAGCCCCCCACCTTCATGTCAGAATTCCCTCTTCACATCAGCCACCCCCCCTCATTCACATCAGGAGGCACCATTATTATACAGGATTTATATAGCGCCAATAGTTTGCGCATTACAGTCACAATACAATTTAAGACAAGATGACCTGACCCTTGCACAGTGGGGTTACCCTGGCACCCTCGCTCACCCAATCCTCCAAGCCGGCTCGCTCTTAGATTGCTCCCTTGAACCTCACTCCCCCTCCGCTCCAGCAGTCTGAGGTCCCGGAGTCATCACGTTCTATAGACAGTGCATAGGACGTGAGGACGCCGAGGGACATACCATGGCTGCAGCGGAGGGAGCGATGTAGGAGCCGGCCGAGATTGTGGTTTAGGCGAGTATAACTTTATTTTAGCTCCCTAAACAAAAATGAGCACTTAACCCTTACAGTGCTGGATTAAGGTTTGATTTGCCCGGAGTTCTGCTTTAACAAGATCCGCCAATTTCAGTGCAATTACAGAACAAAAACGGAGCCAATGTCAGCAACTGGTCTCCATAAAGAAAAGCAATAGACATGTGCAGGGGGATATCAGACAATAACAATCAGTCATACAGAGTGAAAAACATGGCTCCCAGAACATGAAAATGTACGAGTTGGACCAGCCAGACCTACGCAATCCTGGATTGCGCGCTCCTGAACACTGCAGGCAGCGATTGCCGCGCGGCCCCATTGTATTCAAAGGGGTGACATCCGCGCGGTAATCGCAGAAAAAAAGGTATAGGTACCTAGTGCCATTAGAAAATAACGGCACCCACAGCTCGATTGGTTCACACCTTGGCAACTCCTGGCGGTGAGGTTTCGCCTAGGTGTGCACCGCCCTGAATGACAGAAGTGAGAATCGGTGGTATCAAGGTTTTCATTACGGTACGTTTTTTTTTTAAAGAATCTGCTGTGCAATGAAAGAAAACCGAACGATAGAATCAGAAAACAAAGAAGGAGAGCAAGAGTAAGGGCTTGTTCACACCAAATGCAGACCAGATCTGCATGAATTTCTGCACACGCAGTGTGTTATACTGCGTTTTTTATGCGTTCCTGGCCGTTTTTGGTTAAAAAATGTAAATAATTTAAAGTTTAAAACGGGCTTTCCAAGACGTTTGCATGCTTTTCTGATGCGTTTGCATGCGTTCCAGAGCAGGTAAAATAGGGCCTGCTGCAGTTTTTTTTAACATGCTCTGGAACTGAACACTGCGGTGTGAACATACCATTGGAATACATTGGACGCAGTTTTGATCCGTTCTGTAACTGCTCTTCTCCTGGAACGCGCTTGGTGTAAACAAGGCCTAAAGGAATTGCAAAGGGAGAAGGAAACCTGGGAAAGGAGGCAGAAGAAGGGGGGAAAGGAGAGGGGTCATCAAAGGGATGAGGCACTACAGATGAATGACATAATCTGTGGAGAGTATACATTGTTCCCAGTAAGGATGTTGTGTATGGTTGTATTTCTTTGCTATACCGTATATACTCGAGTATAGCCGAGGTACCTAATTTTACCACAAAAAAAACTGGGAAAAAGTATTGACTCGAATATAAGCCGAGGGTGGGAAATGAGGCAGCTACTGGTAAATGTACAAAATGAAGATAGATACCCAATAAAATTACATGAATATGTATTTAAAAGAAAAATAACCTAGCTCTGTAAGTGGAAAAGGGGGTACAGGGCTACATATCATGTACTACGGATCATTTAACCCATTCATATTAGCAGAGGATAATTGTAAATCTATTGTTCAGTGCATTCTATATGTAGTATATAGTACATGTACATATAGAGTGCCTGCAACAATACATTTACAATGATCCTCTGCTAACATGAATGGGTTAAATGATCCATAGTACAGGGCTACATACAGATCATTTAAT
>NW_017306629.1:771521-781621 GCF_000935625.1 Nanorana parkeri
TTACTTACCTCGCCGAGCGTCGCGTCACTGCTGCTCCGGTGGGCGGCGCTCCGAGCGGGGTCATCTGGCAGTCTCCGGCCACCTAAATTAGGACCCGGAGACTGCCAGATGACCCCGCTCGGAGCGCCGCCCACCGGAGCAGCAGTGACGCGACGCTCGGCGAGGTAAGTAAGAAGAAACCTGACCAGCTCGAGACGCTGACTCGAGTATAAGCCGAGGGGGGCACTTTTCAGCAAAAAAAATCGGCTTATACTCGAGTATATACGGTAATAATGAATTGTACAGACTTGTAAATATAAATGATTAGTTTGATAATGTGTTATAAGTAACAGCACATCTGCAGAAGCTCTTCAGACTTATCCCTTAAAGTGGAGGTCAGGTTTTCCATGTCTCCAATCTCATGCACCCTGGCGAACCACTGACCATCCGTCCGAGGTTTAGTTTGTTTCCAGTGACTTGGCGCACGCGCTCAAGCGGCATTAAGTAAATGGCATAATAACGATTTCTTGTATCTCTTCCTGGACAACGGAGTCACATTCACAGGGATCCCAACTTGAAAGAAGCAATTTCAGGGAGGTGTCCCTCTCATTTCAGGGAGGTGCCCTCTTCCCGCCCATCCGCGGAGGGGAGGTTAGGGGGGGCTGGGAGAGAGCACCCCCCTGAAATGATGGCAGATAGCACAGGAAGCAATAGCTTCTATGCTATCTGCAGGCTTTTTTTTGTGTGTTTTTTTTTTTTTAGTATTCTGACAGTTGCAGTCGTCAGAAAAGAAAAAAAAAAAGGCATAAGAATGCATAGCTAGATTCCTATTGGTTATTGCACTTTGCAATAGCCAATAGCAAACTAGCTATTGCACCCGCCCACTGCTGCTTTCAATCACCAGGAGAGGACCTGATAGAAAAATTCAGGTCCCCCTCTGCTGATTGACAGCAGCAGTGGGCGGGTGCATTACCTAGTTTGCTATTGGCTATTGCAAAGTGCAATAACCAATAGGAATCTAGCTATGCATTCGTATGCCTTTTTCTTTTCTGACTGACGGTCAGGCCGCGGCTCCCGATGTCAGAAGGAAAAAAAAACGACCGCAGGGAAAGGTTTACTCATCTCAATCGAGCAGATTAAACCTTACCGTTAGGAAGTGTTTCTCTCCCGGGCGGCCGGGAGCCGCTATCCAATAGCGGGAGACTCCCGGAGCGTCCGGGAGAGTTGGGATGTCTGCATTCAGTAGGATCACCGCTGGGTCATCAGAAAAAGTTAATACCTGTTAATTGCGAGATAATATGTTGCCAATATTATCTGTAATACCTGTTGCCAAAACGGTCTGATCAATGAGCATTCCCAAAAAAATGTGTAGGAGGTTACCCCGGTGGGGGTGATGTAGCCTTTTAGGAGAGAGAATAGGTCATTATTATGCCCCTTCTTTTACAGAAACAGGTCTTTTTATTTTTTCATGACAGAGATGCTTTAGGAAACAGCCCCTTTTTTAGACATGTATGATGTCAAGTTCTTGTATTTAAAGTGATATTAAAGTCAAAAGGTTTTTAAGCAATTTCAAATCTTGATGCAATCGCTTACAATGGACACTGCTCCTTGATGTTTAAAAGTTTTAGTTTCCCGCAGAATCAGCTGCTCCCCTGAGCACTGGCCCTGATATCCTGTTTTAGGGTGGATCCTTTCCTTTGCAGGGTCCTTTGGAGCAAACCTTGTGTCTGCTAGCAAGCTGTGTGTGTCTCCAGGGGCGTAACTGCCGAGAGGCAAACAAGGCGATTGCCTCGAGCGGCAGTTTCCAAGGGAGCGGCAAAAATGCCGGGGTCTCAATGTACCGGCCCGCGGGCCAGTTGCGGCCCGTGAGCCGGTACTTTGTGACCCGCAACCAGCTCAGAAGTCAGGTACGCGGTCACGGACCGCATACCTGACTTGCGGGAGCAGCTACACGGTCTACATCTCTGTCGGATGCAGATCGTGTAGCTGACTCTGCGCTGGCACTCGGATCCTTTCGGCCAGCACTCTTTCAGTGAACGCTGGTCGAAAGGATTATGCAGGATTGATTGGTAAGGTCTGCAGCAGACCTCACCAATCAACCACCGAATCACCAGGACAGACGTGCCGCCTCACAGCCTCCTCCCTGCAACAAGGTAAGCAGGAGAGGGGGCTCTATATTGTATTGTTGGTGCGGGGGAAGGGGGGGACTGGGAATTATTTTAAATGTGTGTGGGGGGACACAGACTGGGGTTGTTTTTATATATATATATATAACAATAAAGAGAACCTGTCACCTCCAATTGCTATCACACGGGATTGTTTTTCTCCTGTGTGATAGCAATAAAGTTAGGTGGGGAAAAAAATTAAATTGATTTAAAAAAACTGCAGAACCTGGCCTTGGGGCGGCAGGGAGAGTAAATCCGGCCATGCTAATCTGTGTTGTGGTGTGGTGCCATAAGATGGTGCATGCATCATTATGAGCCAGTGCATAGCAAAGCATGTCTGTTGGCAAAATGTCATACATAGCAGTGCAGTGCAAGACACAGCAATAAAATAACAAGTGCTGAGGCGCACACATTGCAAAACACGTCCAAAGGTGAGTTGGGATTCCTTTTGGTGGACATGTATTGTAACCCAATGCGCGGCAACACACTTGAGTGCATTGTGGTCCGCTGCCAAAAGACGGTGTATGCACAATTTTTTGTCAGTGCACTGCAAGACACCTCCAACGGCAAGATGTGCGTGGGATATCCATTGCAGCACAATGCATGTTAGGCGCATTGCTGTATTGTGGTGCCATTCATTCTGATGCATTACATTCTGAATGACAAGTGTGTAGCACAGCGCAGCAAGTGGCAACAATTGCAAGTTGCAGTGCACTGTAATGCACATCTATCAGCAAGGTGCATTGGGGGTATCATTTATATACATGGCACCTCATTGCACCACATGTGCATTGCTGCGCTTTGTGATGAAGTGCACAGTAGCACACACATTACCGCAGAAACATAATGTCAATGGGTCCTTTGAATTCTGAAACAGTTCTGAAAAATATCTATATCTATTGTGACTGCATGGATAAAATCATGACCCCAGCTTGCTGGGGTCTGTTCGTTGTGCAGGATAGTGTGTAAGTAAGAAGGAGACTTTGACACATAGGGCTTCATTTATGAAAAGTCCTATATTAGTCAGTGCAATCTAAGGGCACTACTGCCATCGGGCTATAAGTTGGGCAGGACTTTTATAAATAAAACCGTTAGGGTCTATGTACACAGCTGTTAATCATGTATGAACTTTTCTCCCCATACTAATGTGAATGCCAAAGCTGGCTAGGAGGAGATCAAATGCAGGTAAGAAGAAGAGACAGGGTTATTGACAAAAGGGTGAAGAGTTTGGAGAAGACAGGAGAAATGAACAATCTAGGACAACATAGCTGAACTGGAAAGTGAGCTGAATTGGAGAATTTTTCCAGTTCAGCTATGTTGTCCTAGATCAGGGGTGTCCATTGGGTCGATCGCGATCTACCAGTCGATCGCGTAGCGATCGCTGTTAGATCGCGATGTCCTGTCTTCTCTGGATCCCCGCTGCTCTCCCCCCATCTGTATGCAGCGGGGATCCGAGGAAAAGTGAAGCGGGGGGGCGGAGGACGAAGCCACTATCACAGCAGCACGCCGAGCGGTGAGGAGAGAGAGAGCCACTCGGCCTGGATCTGACAGCCGGCGGCTCGCTCTCCTCACCGCACATGCTGCTGGCTCCGTGGTTACAGCTGTTCCGTCCCACTAATGTGCCTGGGTTCTGGGTGCAGGCGATCGCACTGTGGGTGAGGGGCCTGGCTGCAGTGCCATTGACTTCAATGCACCGCCACGCCCCCTGAACGCAGGTGTTTTTTCGTTGGTAGATCTCATTGACCTCGTCATTTGAAAAGTAGATCTCCAGACGAAAAATTGTGGGCGCCCCTGTCCTAGATTGTTCACTTCCCCTGTCTTCTCCAAACTCTTAACCCTTTTGTGAATAACCCTGCAAATGTCTCATCAGCAGTGACCCACCCCAGCAATTGGATAAACCGTAACAGACTTCTAAAAGTCTCATGGTTAAAGGAGATGTAAAGTCCCAGCATATACTCTCCTGTTATAACATCAGCATTGTAATAGGAACACATACTAGGGTTGTTTTTCATAATGCAATCACCGCTTACTTGAAAAATCCCTTTTCTGTAGTGAGTGCTGCCTTCTGTCTGCCCATCACTTTCACCTACTTCCTGGATTCCCAGAGTACTTTGCTTCTCTTTCCCTGCCGCTTAATGTGATGCAATATAATTTTCTCATGTGTATATATCTCATTATGCATTGCTTCCAGCAAGCAATTATAATGTTACATTAGAAAGTGCATATTCACCGGACTGCGTAAAATGATGCCACTGCATTGAGGAAGTACATCCTATGGGCATCTTTAATATGGGTATTAGGAGTTGGATAAAAGCTACATGTGGTTGGCTATAGACATTTACTTACTCAACCAGTTCTCTCTGCATCCCATCTTACCCTGTTCCCCTCACTAAGCCCCAGGGAATCAGCAGCCTTCCAACCATCTAATCTCTAATGTATACACAAAGCAATTACTCTGTTAGAGGGAGCAGGGAGAGCTGGGCTGCTGACAGAACAACTACTCCAGAACATTTGATGTGAACATTGAAGTTGAATTGTTCCACAGTGTCTTCAGCTTCATAGGTGAGTGGGGCTTGTTTTAAAGCTTGTTTACTGCTTATTTGGAATGTGTAGATACTTGAATGTCCATAGCTTGACCAAAGATCCACATTAAAGCTTTTGGAGGTCATAAAACAACTGACTGGTCTTCTGACACTGAACAAGAGTGTGCTGGTAAAGCTAGTATAGCAATAGCACAGTATGACCCCCTAAGGTATTTGTGAGGTCACCTGTTTATAACTTTCATTATTTTTTTCCCTAAATTGCAGGTTGCTTCAATACAGACTGGCATGCCTTAAACTGACATCAGGACCCTGCATATTATAATGGAAACACCAGTACTTAGGTAACAAACTTGACAGCTAGTCCAGCTCCGTACATCTGCATGTCATCTGCAGGGCTGAGTTTTTAGTTTGACAGCAGGGTCCTGCTCTATGTATGAGGCACCGCTGTCAATCCACTGGCCATCTGATCGACAGTCCAGCCCTGCAGGTAAAAAAAATGCCCAATATTATGCATGTAAATGTAACAAAACAGGATTTTTGCTTGCATTTGATTGGATGATTGCAGTCAGCACAAGTTAAGCCCATTCACTAAGCTAAGTGAAAACTCACTTTGCAAAATGAACCCATGTGTTCTATAATAAAACAATTGTTTTGCCTTAGTATATAACAGTCATATTTTTTTGAAGCATGAGGGCTGATTTACTAAAGGCAAATAGGCGGTTCACTTTGCAAGTGAATTTGCATTTAGCTTAGTGAATGCTGTGAAATTTCACTTTGCAAGGAATATCCAATCACAAGCAAGGACAATTTTTTAAAAAAACAGTATTTTTACTTGAACATGGTTGGATGGTGGAAATCAGAAGAGCTTCACCTCATTCACTAAGCAAAGGGAAAATTCAGTGAACAGCCTATTTACCTTTAGTAAATCAACCCCTTTATTATAAAGAGGTCAGTTCATGTATACTATACTTCAGTTACAGTAAACTCATTTGGCTCGCATCAAAATGCACTTCTGATATTCTCAACCACAAATCCTTAGGCTTAACATAATTTGAATGTGTATAATCAGTAAATTCTAGATATTTCTTTTCCCTGCACTATTCAACGGCGACCTAAGAAGATTTGACTTTTTTCAGTTGGTTTAAAATGCTCATGCTTAAAGAATGCAGAGTTTCTTAATGACATTTTTACTAGACCATTAGCAGAAAAATCGCAGCACATTCTAAGGATTTAGAGCCTCCAGAAGCTTAAACTATTCACATTAATTTCTTTAGAATGAATCCTTGGCACAAGCAAGTTGGAGAGCAAATGCTTTTGTTGAACCTGATGTCATTCTTTTAAATTGTGCACTTATGGATTTTACGCCATACATTTCATATATGCAGGAAAGGTGATCTAGGATATAGTAATGATGCTTCAGCATGGTTTTGCAGCATTAAAAAACAACTACAGGAAAATCAAAAAACTTACCCTTGCAGTGGGCTATCCCCCACCCTGCAAGGGTTAAAGGAGAACTATGAGGTGAGTTAAAAATCACGCAACCTCATAGTTCGAGCCGACCTGTGACAATAAAACTCACACGTCGGCTCAATAGATCGGGAGGTGAGCGAACACATACCGGCGTTCGCTCACTTCTCCATCATCTCCCTGCAGAGAGCAGTGACTGTCAGTCACCGCTCCCCGCAGGGATTCCCCTCTCCGATCCTCCAGTGCTGACTGGAGAAACGGACGGGGGAGGGGGCGGGTACAGCTGGCTCTGCCTCCTAGATAGGCAGAGCCAGCTGTCACTCATGCAGCTGGGTGGATCTCGACAGTAATGTCGGGATCAATCCTGACTGGGGCGGTCTCAGTATGCCACGAGCTGTAGCTTGCAATATACTGAGCTTTGGGTCACGGGAGGACGCTAGTATATGTCCTCCCGTGACCCTTAAGAGAACTATGGGGAAAAATAGTTACCTCATAGTTCTCTTTTAAGTACTAATTTTGTCTAGGGGGCTTAAATAAAACAGATCTGCTCATCTGAGCCTAGGTCCTGTCTGCTCCCCCTGGGTTGCTATTGACCTGCAATATACATAGGGACGCCAAGAGACATTCCATAGCCGCAGTGGAGGCCGAGAGAGGTGAGTGCTGACTGCCGTGGGAATGAAGGTCAGGTAAATAAAACAACTTTGTTTGAGCCCCCTAGACAAAATGAGCACTTAACCCTTGCAGTGGGCTGCACTGCAAGGGTTAAGTGATCATTTTGTGAATGCGGTGTTTTTTTTTCCCCCAGACTACTTTAACCACCTGCTGTCTGGCCGTTGTAATTAAACGGCCGGACAGCGGCTTCTTGAATGCGGGTGGGCGTTTTTAAGCGGGAAATCAGCCTGGAATGTAAACAGCAAGCGATGGCTGTTTACATACAAGTGTTCGGGCGTCTGTAGAGACGCCCAATCGCTTGTAATATGCGTGCGGGTGTGCGCCCCCCTACGCTGCAGCCTCTGCTGGCGATCCCAAGCTCCTCTGTGCCCGGTGTGAGCCCGGGACCAGCACAGCAGCTCTGCGGCCGGAGATCAAACGAAGTTAAGTACACGAGCTACGTTTAATCTCCTCTTCGGAATACAAGCAGTGATGTGTATTACATCACTTCCGCATTCCTCTGTCACTCTCCGGTACATAAACCGGAGAGAAGCAGGTGTTTGCTTCATTCCACTTCTCTGGGGGTCCCTAGGTGACATTAGGGGTCTTAAAGACCCCTGATGTCTCCATAAAGAGGACCTGTCACTGAAAATTGGATATCACAAAGGGGGCTTGTTAGTCTCCTATGTGATAGCAATAAAGTTAAGTGGAAAAAAAGGTTTAAAATAATTAGTTACAAAAAAAAATTGACTTTTTTCAGTTGGTTTAAAATGCTCATGCTTAAAGAATGCAGAGTTTCTTAATGACATTTTTACTAGACCATTAGCAGAAAAATCGCAGCACATTCTAAGGATTTAGAGCCTCCAGAAGCTTAAACTATTCACATTAATTTCTTTAGAATGAATCCTTGGCACAAGCAAGTTGGAGAGCAAATGCTTTTGTTGAACCTGATGTCATTCTTTTAAATTGTGCACTTATGGATTTTACGCCATACATTTCATATATGCAGGAAAGGTGATCTAGGATATAGTAATGATGCTTCAGCATGGTTTTGCAGCATTAAAAAACAACTACAGGAAAATCAAAAAACTTACCCTTGCAGTGGGCTATCCCCCACCCTGCAAGGGTTAAAGGAGAACTATGAGGTGAGTTAAAAATCACGCAACCTCATAGTTCGAGCCGACCTGTGACAATAAAACTCACACGTCGGCTCAATAGATCGGGAGGTGAGCGAACACATACCGGCGTTCGCTCACTTCTCCATCATCTCCCTGCAGAGAGCAGTGACTGTCAGTCACCGCTCCCCGCAGGGATTCCCCTCTCCGATCCTCCAGTGCTGACTGGAGAAACGGACGGGGGAGGGGGCGGGTACAGCTGGCTCTGCCTCCTAGATAGGCAGAGCCAGCTGTCACTCATGCAGCTGGGTGGATCTCGACAGTAATGTCGGGATCAATCCTGACTGGGGCGGTCTCAGTATGCCACGAGCTGTAGCTTGCAATATACTGAGCTTTGGGTCACGGGAGGACGCTAGTATATGTCCTCCCGTGACCCTTAAGAGAACTATGGGGAAAAATAGTTACCTCATAGTTCTCTTTTAAGTACTAATTTTGTCTAGGGGGCTTAAATAAAACAGATCTGCTCATCTGAGCCTAGGTCCTGTCTGCTCCCCCTGGGTTGCTATTGACCTGCAATATACATAGGGACGCCAAGAGACATTCCATAGCCGCAGTGGAGGCCGAGAGAGGTGAGTGCTGACTGCCGTGGGAATGAAGGTCAGGTAAATAAAACAACTTTGTTTGAGCCCCCTAGACAAAATGAGCACTTAACCCTTGCAGTGGGCTGCACTGCAAGGGTTAAGTGATCATTTTGTGAATGCGGTGTTTTTTTTTCCCCCAGACTACTTTAACCACCTGCTGTCTGGCCGTTGTAATTAAACGGCCGGACAGCGGCTTCTTGAATGCGGGTGGGCGTTTTTAAGCGGGAAATCAGCCTGGAATGTAAACAGCAAGCGATGGCTGTTTACATACAAGTGTTCGGGCGTCTGTAGAGACGCCCAATCGCTTGTAATATGCGTGCGGGTGTGCGCCCCCCTACGCTGCAGCCTCTGCTGGCGATCCCAAGCTCCTCTGTGCCCGGTGTGAGCCCGGGACCAGCACAGCAGCTCTGCGGCCGGAGATCAAACGAAGTTAAGTACACGAGCTACGTTTAATCTCCTCTTCGGAATACAAGCAGTGATGTGTATTACATCACTTCCGCATTCCTCTGTCACTCTCCGGTACATAAACCGGAGAGAAGCAGGTGTTTGCTTCATTCCACTTCTCTGGGGGTCCCTAGGTGACATTAGGGGTCTTAAAGACCCCTGATGTCTCCATAAAGAGGACCTGTCACTGAAAATTGGATATCACAAAGGGGGCTTGTTAGTCTCCTATGTGATAGCAATAAAGTTAAGTGGAAAAAAAGGTTTAAAATAATTAGTTACAAAAAAAATATAAAAAAATTAAAAGTCACATATAAAGGTAATAAAAAAATGTTTATTTTATTTTTAAGTTTCCCGCCTCCACATACACATGCGTCGAGTGCGCCTAAGTGCGGAAACGACGATTGCATCCATTACGCCGCACATGTTACATATCGCCGCGAACGTCGCAGTGAGAGCAATAATTCTACAGCCGTCAATTACTGATAACGCTAAACTTATGAGCGGTAAAAGCTTTTAAAGCGTCGCCTATGGCCAATTTTGGATATGGTAGTTTTTGCTAGTTCACGGGCGCACGCAATTTTAAAGCTTGACATGTTTGGTGTCTATTTACCCGACGTGACCCCGTCTTTTATATTTTACCAAACATTTTTGTAATAATAATTGTTTTATAACGTAGAGAAAAAAAAATGTCCACATTTTCGGTACTTTTCTCATTATATAGTAAAAAATAATAACCCCCAGTGGTGAATAAATACCACCAAAAGAAAGCTCTCTCTGTCCCCAAAAAATGGTATAAAATTAATTTCAGTACAGTGCTGCATGACGGAATAAATGTCAGTCAAAGTACCGCAGCGCTGAATACTGAAAAATGGCCTGGACAGGAAGGGGGTGTAAACAAGTCAGCAAGTGGTTAAAGTAAGAATTTATGCCTCATTCATAATGGAATTTACAAACCTTCGTAAAATATTTATGACATATAAACGAAATTATGGGTGCAACATCCTATTACCCCTGTTTGGTACACTCTACCAAAGGTGTGCAACGATGCTACTTGTCCCCCAGGCCACCCTATTGCCATGGGGGGGGGGGGGGGGG
>NW_017306629.1:782005-784886 GCF_000935625.1 Nanorana parkeri
GGTGGGGGGGGGGTTGTCATCTATATGTTTAATCCACTATCTGTACTGCATGCTAGCACTATTGGTGATACAAACCGGGGTTTATCTAAGGGATACCCCGGATTTCCTATATAATATCATCCGTTTTACTAATATGAAGGATATGTTATTAGTAACATTATATGTCTCAGGCCTTTATATATCCAATGAACACTGAAGCGGGGTTAGTGCAGTCATTTTTTCTCATCAGAAACAGTGGCATGCACAATGGCGAGGAGATTCATTTTTTAGATTTTGTCATATTGAACAACCATTTCTTGTTCAGGGACAAATACAATGTGCAAAGAGAGGCATGGCAATGTGCTTCAGTGTCGCACCAACATATGTGGGTAGATTCATGTATGTGTTTGAAGATCTACATCTATTGGCATGTAGTGTTTGCCATACGCTGTTTAAGATGGTAATGCTACATTGACAACGTGTTCACATTATGGTGGGATGATGTCGAGTCCTTATTGTCAATCCATGACAGAATTATTCTGGCAGATAAAAATATTAGGGCTGCGGAAATTAACGATTCATTTCTCGATTAATCGTTAAACTTTTTGATCGATTTACATTTCTTTTGATCGCTAATGAAAACACTCACCTCTCCGCCAGGTTCCGGGAGTCCCGTCGGAGATCCGGTGACGTCACGGACATCGACGTCACCGGACTCCTTCCCCAAGTGGCTCCGTCGGCTAAAGAAGGGAAGGGGGGAGGAGTCCGGTGACGTCGATGTCCGTGACTGCTAACGAAAAGAAGGGGGAGGGGTCCGGTGACGTCGATGTCCGTGACGTCACCGGACTCCTCCCCCTTTCCCTTCGTTGGCCGACGGAGCCACTTGGGCCGGTGAGTTTGCCCAAGAAACTTTCTGCACGAGCGCCAGCCAAGGCATTGGCCTATACACATACAGCACAGCAATGAAGTAATAAAATGAACTAGGATCACACTAATCCAGCACGTTATTATTCTGAGTTGCCCCACTCAAGCGGCGGCCATATTGAGTGGGGCACGTGAGATAAATAACATGCTGGATTACTTTGATCCTAGTTCATTGTATTACTTCATTGCTGTGCTGTATGTGTACAGGCCAATGTAGTTGGATCTGTATGTGCGTTATAATTAATCGATTAAAAAAAAATTTGATTAATCGAACACAAACATTTTGATCAGTAACAGCCCTAAAAAATATCAAACTAAATATCACCTGTGATTTTAAACAGAGGGATCAACCGCCTTATGGCCAAATCTTTTACAGTTTGGGACTTCTGCTTCAGAGGCCAGACTGTGATGTGCAGCATACTCGTAGAAGAATTCTGCTTTTTATAATGTCTATAGAGCAGACAACAACCTTTTCTGTGTATAAAATTCTTATGTCGTAGCAGATCTGAGGCTGGCCAGGTTTTCCAATAATCTCCATTCCGAGACGTATACCTTGTATTGCTATGCTTAGGGTCTATGCAGGAGCTACTGTATATATCAGACACGTAGATTTACAGAGCATGAATGTAACACAGCAGAGTTGTTATCCCCGAGCACCTGCTACCCAACAAACACTTCTGAATCTTTTGATCTTCTGGAAACTTATAAGAAATAAACATCTTACGTATAAAAACACAAAACAGTCTGCAGGCTCTCATTTTAGTGCTTAACATTGTGTAACCATGGAAACACGCTTTTCTGACATACAGCGATTTTCTCTGATGACAAAAATGGATGTAACTATTGTGTATGCTAGTCGTATCTCTCCTTAGATTTAAATAGATTTCATTACATTCTTTTCCTTGGTTTTTAATAGCCTCCACACATTAGGTCTAATTGAAATGACAAAGCACAAAATAACAGGGTTTTTATCATGTTACATATATCAAACTTGGCAAGCATATTTGGTCTTTTTAACTGTAAGAAAATGTGGGAAAATACTCATTTCCATTAAAACTTTGAAAGGAAACCGGTAATTTTTTGCACAATGTGCAATTCATCATGAAAAAGTATGTTGTATTTAAAGGTACCACCTGAAACTCCTTTGGTCTAGAGCAGAGGCAGGCAAACTCCAACCCTCCAGCTGTGTTGAAACCACAAATCCCACCATGCATCTGTCTCTGGGAGTCATGCATTTGGGTGTCAGTGTCTTGCAATGCATCATGGGATTTGTAGTTGCACCACAGCTCGAGGGATAGAGTTTGCCTACCCTTGGTCAAGCATAAGCCTGGGCCCGGGACCTCATTAACAACCCGAACACAATAAAATCCTAACCAATAACAACCTGCAATCAACATTCCCATCTCTCCCAGCATCTAGCATACCCACACCAAATGATTAGACTGCAGATAGACTGTAAAGGTCAAACTGTCATTATGTGTGTTATATTGAAAAAATATACCATTCGGTGTCATAATTAGTGATATCATAGTCACTTTAAACATATCACCATCAAAAAATATTATGTCATAAAAACTATTGTGTTTTCACAGGCAGTATTTTTTCACTACAATGTAGTTCAAGCAGGTACAGCCTACATGAGAGTGGATACTCTGCTCTGAATTCAGGATCAGTGCAGCATAGTTGCCACACCATCACAGGAAGCTGCATTAGTGGATTTCACTGGCAGGTTCAGCTGGTATTTGTGGGACTTTGCAGTGGATCTAAAAGGAAACTAGTGCAGATTCACTTCTAATTATTTTTTTTCGATGAGAGGCCATAGTTCTACTATAACTTCCAGGTCTTACCTAGAGGGGACTGATAGTTTACAAGGGTTGCTGCTGCTATGGGTAGACTTCATATTCACACATGTTATAAAGAGGGTATTGTTGTGTTCTTGTTGGTTTTAAACGATTTAACGCCTTTTTTTGGGGGGGGG
>NW_017306629.1:785092-859075 GCF_000935625.1 Nanorana parkeri
TTGTGTTCTTTTTGTTTTTAACGTTTTAACCTCTTTTTGGGGGGGGGGGGGGGGTAATCTGTATAGTAAACTTGAATTATGTTTCAGTGCAATTTTGAGCCTACCTACATAATTTTGTTTGGAGGTTTTGTAATAGGCAAAATTAAATTAGTAAAAGTGACATTCAATTACTTTAATATTTTAATTACATTAAAAAACTAAAAAAGTTTTTCCAAAGCCCTGACCCCACACACACATACATCCTAAACACACATTTGATACGCCTACATACAAAAACAGTAATTGTGCAACACATGTTAGGTATTGTTGGAACTTCTTGCACAGCCTCACAGAGAACCACAAGCACACAATCTGATATGCATGCTGCTCATGGCTTGACTAAAACATGAAGGAAGCCACAGCTTTATTCTCTCCCTTTTTCAATACAACAGAGTGTACCATAGATACTGTATAACAGAACTTATAAACACTGCCAGCTAGTGACCGAAAATGTATACTGCAGGAGTTATTGCTATAAACACAGTAATGTGTATTCTAACAGGTATAGCCTTGCATGTGAGAGTGAGAGCCGAGTGCTCGAGTGAGAGCAATAATTCTAGAGCGATATTCAAAGTTCTGTAGCAGAATTGTAAAACTCAAAAGTAAACATATGCATTTTACTTAAGGTTCGGGCAAGTTGTTAACGCAACATTAGGATAACAATAAATTAGGTTGATAAGGGCACAAATTAGCACAAAGATGAATTTTTCACATGTATAAGGTCACAAAAAATTGAAAGACATTGCACTTATTTACATGAGCTTTTAATCTTCTGTGGTGAATGCAAATGTCATCTAGATCAGTGGTTCTCAACCTGTGTAACCTCAGGACCCACATTTGTCCTTGGTCATTAAGTCGCGACCCAAATCGCACTGCAATGGACCGCATGGACTGTGGGTGGCAGGTGTGTTTGGGGTACCATTTCAAATGAATGGCAACGCAACATACCTCCCACACCAGAATGCGTAGTAGGTGTGATTGCAGAGTACAGTGCGTTACTCTGGTCCAGGCACCTCTACAGGACACATGAGTAAGCAAAGCATGTATGGATGGGGCTCCCTTGCGGCCGTAGCCCCATCCTATCTCACCTCTAGCTGACACTCTATGCCGGGCAGCATATTCTGAATGGCTTCTTGGTGCGAGAACTGACAGTGCTGTACTAGAGGGAGGCTGAGGAGCCTCTCACCTAGAAAAGTGGAAGGCATGCAGCGACCCACTGAAAACGGGGTCACGACCCACCAGTTGTGAGCCAAGGATCTAGATCATCCAACATCATTGCTGTGACCTGGTTATCAATTTTAGTGTGTATATGTATGTATGTGTATATATATATATATATATATACTGACCTACACCCTACTGGACACTTTTAGAATTGGAACACCAATTGCAAGTCGGTTCTTATCACCCAACATTCATATCCGACCTCAAAAATGCTCATTTGGCTGAATGGGCACAACTTCCAACATCTTGTGGAAAGTCTTCTGAGAAGCGTAAAGACTGTTATAGCAGCAAATGTATTTACTGTATGTATAGTGTACAATTTAAGATATCATTCAGCTTTTGACTCCTCCAAGCATTTGTCTGCAAAATTCTAAAATGTATAGTCAGTACTCTGTAGGCTTCAACTCTCTTTTATCTTTTTTTGAGACTTTGGGGGTTATTCTCTAAAGAGCCAAAGGATCCAGCTTTAGCTTCGGCCGATCTTTCGGCTCGCTTACGTCGAACCGAAGGGCTGTTGTACGGTCTATTCACTATAGCCCGTACAGCAGCCGAATATATCAGCCGAGCTGAAGGCATGTGCTTTGGCTTGACTGAGCCGAAGTGACAGCTGAAGCGGGGAGAAGGGGCGGCTGTTCTCCACGCAAATGACAGCTGGGCGGAGCCAGCCGTGATCTCACGGCTGGCTCTGCCCAGTTGTAATGACAGATCAACATCCTCAAATGACTTGGGGATGCTGATCTGTCATTAAAGGAGAACTATGGGGTTAGGGCTTTTCCCCATAGTTCTCCTTAGGGTAACGGGAGGACACAAACTAGTGTCCTCCCGTCATCCTAAGCTCAGTATACCGCGAGCTACAGTTCGCGGTATACTGAGACGCCGCAGCTGAAGCAGATCCCGATAATTATGTCTGGATCCACCCAGCTGCGTGAGTGACAGCTGGCTCTGCCTATCTAGAGGCAGAGTCAGCTGTACCCGCCCCCTCTCCCGTCCGTTCCGCCAGACAGCGCTGGAGGATCGGAGCGGGGAGGGGGGAATCCAGTCACGGCATAGAGCCGTGACAGGATCGAGAAGTGAGCGAACGCCGGTATGTGTTCGCTCACTTCCCGATCTACTGAGCCGACCTGGGACAGTCTCATTGTCACAGGTCGGCTAGAACTATGAGGTGAGTGAAAAGCTCTGACCTCATAGTTCTCCTTTACACAATAACTACTGGGCTGTGACGGCACGTCCGGCTCTGCCCAATTGTTATTCATTGGCCGGGACCCGCTAGAAGGCTCTGGCAGGTGCATGTTCGGCTGACCAAAGGCAGACGATGTACGGCTGATTTTAGCCGAAGTATGGCTGAAGTCAGCCATACCAGACTGAAGTGAATAGCTGAACAGCGTTCGGCTCACTTAGGCTGGGTTTTTCAGGTTTCAGGAGGGCAGACCTGTCGCTTTTAATGCCATACCGCTGCCATGACACCATCAGGCATAAGGTCTACAAATCCAGGATGGAAGTGGCTGCGGGGGATATCATGGATAACTCTGAACTATACTAGCAATATCTGCTAACAGAACCATCAATGTTTATTATTTTATAATAAAAATAAATTCAGCGATGAGTTAAAAGTAAATGTATGGTTTTCATTTTCTTAATATAATGGAAAGAAAGGTTGTTCTGGAAGGACTGCAGTGCTTACTGATTTGCGAAGCCTGCACTTCACAAACACTTTTGTTGCAGATGAGCAAAGTCTTCAGTTGTTAATGCTGTTAAACATCCCCAGGTTGAATTGTAGACTTATGTTTTATTTTGCACAGCCTGTCTCATGGCTTGCAGTGCTGATGAAAAGCTTATTTCAACATAAAAACAAAATTACCAGCTGGCATGAGCCTAGATAGTGTGTACTAATTGGGAAGCACAAAATATGGTCAATCCAGGAACAGAGACTGTTTACTTTTTTCTTTGCAAGTTACTAAAAATAATGAAATGCGTATATTAATATATTCTGTATAACATAGGAACTTACATATCTGAGATATGCATACAGAGTGCAAATAGTACAATTACCCCAACCTTCTGTGGTTCTGTCACAGAATAGACAGTTGCAGTTTTTGGGTAGACACAGGTTAAACTGCAGGCACCACTTGCATGAGTATGGTTTGAAGAAAACACTGTATTAAACTCATGTGTGTAAGGTGAGATTCTGCTTAATACACCCTTTCAGACCAGATGTTCAGAGAGCCATTGACAGACATTAAAAATCAGGCATCATGTGCTCCCTTTAGGCCCCCACGGGCACTTGGCCATAGGCAGTTTTAATTACTTTTCACTGCGTTTGGATAAAAAGTTAACTGAAGACAACTGAGAAATTCTTAGAAACCAAGATGCCGATATCATGCTTGAGGCCGCATTCACACCTAAGTGCTTTGTAGCTCGAATCCCTAAGCGCTACAAAGCTCAACAGAAGGAATCCCATTGTTTTCAAAGGCCCCTGTTCACACATGAGCACCCTGTCGCTTGCAGCAAAACACCTGCAGCATGAAAAAGTACATGAGCTTCTTTTAGAGCAGAGTTAAACATTTTGGCTCCAATAGACTTCAATGGCAGTGCTAAAAAAACATGAAAAATGCACAAAAAAGGCTTTTTTTTAAAGCATTTTCTGCCTATCAACTTGCTTTGCATTGGCTAACATGCTTGCAAAAACGCCTGTACAAATGCCAAAAACAAAAAACACTCAGATCAAGGGTGAATGGAGCCTGTGAGATACAAATCTTTATGGATTACTAAATATTTTGTAAAATGCCTCAGACTATATATCTAATGTGGCATCTCAGAATGCTACCTACATGGCAGATTGAATCCAGATACCTTAAAGCGTGGGTACCTTTACCCATAGAATGAAATTATTCTCCTCTTCTTCCTCCCCTTCCCTGTAACACATTTACAGACTTATTTTCTTTTCCACAGTGAACACCATTTTTTTTCTCATTGCAGCCTCCCACTTCCAGACCCCTTACCTAGGTGAGGATAACATAGATCACCCACCCGCTGCCGCCTGGGATGTCCACATACTCATCCCTGGAGGCAGTGGGACTAAGTATAATGCAATTTCAATGCCACACATGTGCAGACAAGCTGTAGGTTCCAAGCCTGGCAAAGCAAATAAACTCCAAAGTCTGCAGAGACTTTGTGGAATTTCTGGTCTTCCTGCTTTAGGTACATGATACCAATGCTGTAAACAACAGGCCAATCACATTGCAGGAAATTACATCTCTAGAACAGTTTTGTATGATAGTGTACATAGCACCCATGCAAGGAACACATATTTGAATTTTGAAATTGTATTTTATTAATACTAAATTACAAACTGGCTCGTACAGCAATATTACATATCATTTTTTTTGGAGTTACTCTTTAATTGCTTATTTTTGTTTATTAAAGCTTTGAACGTAATCTATTTTTTTTAAAGAAATGTTGTTATGTCAAACAGGAATGATTTCCCATGGAATTCTGAACTTTGCCAGACAAGCATAAAATGATTTCCCATGAAATTCTGAAGTTTGCTATGTTTTATGAGCGCAGAAGAGTTTTATCGCTTCCTCTCATTACACAAATAAATAGAATAAACAAATATACAGGGACTCGAAGGCTATGCCTGCATTAATAACTGCTGCTTGAGATATTTCTTTTTTAAAGCAGGCAATGGTATAAAGCATGATACATTTGCATTTATTTTAGCTGATAAAATGCCCAATTAAATACTCTGCTGAAATATTTGATAACAAAAATGTGTAAAAAGAGTAAATAAAGCTAGCATGATGTAGCAATAAAGGGATACTAACCTCAAGATAATTGTGTCTGGAGAAGGGACATTTTTTTTTACTGCAAACATTTGAAACATTTGTATAGCATCCTTCTGCAATGTTTATATGTACATTTTCCTACTCTCTTCTAAATTTTCTCCAACATTTATTTCACCTTTATTGACTGTTCCATCAGAAAAGGGAAATTATAATAGGATTGGGTGAAGTTTAAAATGGTTACTTATTATACTGTATATATATATGTATGTTAATGGATGTCAGGATTGTGTACAGTGTGCATATGTCAATGTGTCACCCATGGTTTTCACATACACATAGTGAGGTTTTCTGAAAGCCAAGACCCTGTAGTATAAATTGGCGGCAGTTCCAATTTTTTATATTGCAAGATATTAGCGCAACTTGTAATTAAACCCCAAAATTTAGTGATAAATGCACTTAAGTTAAATTTAGTGCCCCAAAACACAATAAAATACCCGCTTTTTAAAAAGGATATAAAGAATGAGGTTACAATGAGTAAATAGATACGAGACATGCCCAGGTTAAAAATTGTGTGCGTCTGAAACGGCGACAAAATTCAGTACCCCAAAAAGTCCATAGACCTTTTAAAAGCCCCTACAGGTCATCAGTTTTGAGATAAACATAAATATTGGCCCTAGAATTTTTGCTCTCACTCTGGCGTGCTCGGTGATACCCAACATGTGTAGCGCGATCATCGTTTTCGTACGTAGCTCCCGACATGTGTTTTACGTTATGACGCGCGTGCGACGCGTGATACTTTACTTTAATTGCTATCACATAGAGGGGTTTACAAGCCCCCCCCCCCATGTCATAGTATATTGGCAGTGACAGGTCCTCTTTAAGGTAATACTGGAGGTCCAAAAGACCCCTAGTGTCACCTTTACACTCTAAATAAGCTATTGAAGTGCAGATTGCACAACAATAGTTTATTGCTTGTCTTCAGGAGCCCAGCACTGACAGCTATAGGACTGGAAGCGATGTAATCTTTAGTTCCCTACTGTGTCAAAGCACAAAATGTCCACGTTCTACTTGCCCTTTGCACAATCTAGCACTGTCCCTGGCATCCTCCTCTGAAAGTCCTCTTTGGGCAGAACAACGATCATGTTACAGATGATTCACAATGCACCCTGATTCCTCTCACCCACGACTGCGTTGCACAGATGCATGCAAACGTTTTCCCCAAAGTTGTTTTACCTGCACCTGACCTACAACTGAGATTTACCACCCTGGTCTAATATGATTGATCACCCCTGTTGCAGGAACCATTTATTCACCCTTCATACCTATACAAACCGGCTTATCCTAAAACACTTTTATGTAGAGATACACTCCTGCTGTGTGGCTGTATAATTCTAATTTCAATACAAACTGTACACTGTAGATATATTTTCTCAGCCGGATCCAAACTGTGAATTCAGAAGCAATTAAGTAGTACTGGACAGACTAGTACTGGATGAGGAAGAAATATTGAGTGAGCACAGTAGTTTATTTTGTATGAATATTTCAACTGTTCTAGAAACAGACCAATCAACACTACCACACCAATGGAACATTATGCAACAAGTTACAATGCGGACTTAAGGAAATAATTTCAGAACACAACATACAAATTATCGCTTTTGTGAGAAATGCTTTATTGGAATAAATTATTAAGAGCGTTACTGTGCATTGTATTTTCATTTTATACATTTTTAACCCACAATTCCACTGGAAAACATATCTACCATAAGCAGCAGTGTGCTTCAGTTGCTGTCACTCTCCCCAATGGCCTGACCTAATAAAAAATAATGAGCAGAACAGTTGCTCCCGAAGGGTACATATTGTTGCTGCCTGGAGGCCTTTATGAACAACAAGAAAACATCTGTAATTTTAGCTTAAAAGTAAAGCTAATTTCATAGTCATAGATAGGCATAAATGGAACCCATGTGACAACAAAACATGTAAACTGCTTCTGCTGTTCAACAGTACAATTATAGCAATATGTGTTCTGGCTATAATACAATGGCATTTGCCGACGGTTACTCTTCAGAAATCTACTAACTGAGACATTTACTGTATTACATGATTTTATTGATTCATAAAAACATAGAGCGCAAGTAGAGTTGTTACCCAAAACAATCAGTTTAAAGCATCCCTCACAACTATACATGTCCGTTCGTGCATGCACCACAATGTGCAGTATACACTGAGTGGCCAGATTATTATGACCACCTGACTTATGTTGGCAAATTATCTATAATTTCGCGCTGAAGTTGCTAGAGGGCCAGACCATTATAAATGGGGAAGCAGGTTGTTTACCACGACAGTAGAAGTGATTTTTTTAGGAAGATATGGGTAAACAACGCAATTTAACAGCCTTTGAACGTGGGATGATTGTTGGCGCTCGTAGCCATGAAGCGAGTATCAGCAAAACAGCAGAATTTGTTAAATGTTCAAGAGGGGCTCATTGTTAAAGTGTTTAAAGACTGGACTGTCAGCCTGAACGTGCGAATTGTGGCCATCAGCGACTAGTCAATGTTAGGGCAGAACAGAGAGTGGCAAGACTGGTACAAGACAACAGAAGGGCCACAGTGCCGTGTCAGATTCCTCGCATCACCTTTCAACATCTCGTGGAGTCACGAGGCGGCCCAACGGAGTCATCTCGTGGCCCAACGTAGTACTGATGGGGTCGTCATAATAATCTGGCCACTCAGTGTATGTACCTTGCAATGAATTGACATTTATTCTGAAGGGCAACGTAAAGCCCAATATATCCAGCTGACACTGCTGATTTGCTTGCTGACAGGATATGTATCCCACCTAATAACCTTTTATTGATGTTGAATCATTTTACTAAAGTATACAACATGAAAAAGGATTAGAAGTGATTTCAAGTTTTTCGAGGATAGGAGTGCAAAGAAAATAACACTTTTGTCCTAAGACTTCTGTAATTTATACTGACTCACAATGTATTTGTATATTTCAGCTTCCACTATGTCTAGGCACAAGGCATAGCGATGGGGATGACTTGGGCTCCATCCTACTCCAATTTGTATCTGGGGGGATGGGATAGGTTTGTTTTTGCCAACGAAGATCTCCTGATGTACCAGTGCCACTTTTTATTGTGTACATTGATTACATCCTTGTTTTATGAGCAGGAAGTAATGAATAATTATGAGATTTTACAAGATTGTCAGTTTAATCTAAAGTTTATATTGAGCTGGAAGAGAGAGAAGCTAACATTTCAAGATATTAGATTCTTATGGAAAGAAAATGGTACTATGGGTACAACACTATACAGGAAACCTACTCCTACATCCTAAATTGGTAGTATCAGGTATACAAATTGGACGGTACCATCGTGTAAGAAGGAACTGTTCAAATGTGGAAGATTCTGAAAAACTGGCTACAGGATAAATTGATGACATTTATTATGAGAAAGAGTTTAGTGACGAGTGCCTTATAAAAGCATATAAATGTGCAAAATTCAGTAATATGTCAGATATAATGGATGGCAACCTTAGAACACCTGTGGGTTGCCATTGTGCTAATAACCATTAATACAGTAGCAATGTGGTCCTGTTATTTGCCTTGGAACATATACATCAGGTCTGTGAGCCTGATTGTGAGCTTTGTGTGTTTTCTGACAGAATTCACGTTGTTCCCTATAATTTTCAACTGACCCGCCTATTCTGTCCTGGCAAGGAGACAGTTGTGGGCTATCCCTGTTTTACCAGAGGGTCACATTCCTTTTTTTTTGTTTTTGCCAATGTGTAAGAGTGCAAGGAGAGTTCCTGCTCCTTTAACCAGGAGGACATCCTCATGCCATCCATATACCGGGTATTCCATTGTTTGGGTTCAATGTGACACATGTGTCTATGTCATGCCCTTTTTTCATGTGACCAGGCAGGTGCTAGGGCAACAGGGATGTTCCACTGCTTTAGGTTTGAGGCTGTAAGTGTTCCTCCTTGAAACGCTGCATAGCCCCCGACATCATTCCATTTAGTTTTGTCCTCCAAAAAGTGGTGGCTGGGTGGTCAGCATTTGGATGGTGATTGACCTGCCTATGCAATAGTGAAGGATTAAAGGATCCTTTTCTCTCTTTCTGTCAGCAACCACCCAGCCACAGCGTCTCATCACCGATGAAGTGGTTATATTGATATCAATGGGAAAATAGACATCCCTCCAACGCAAGGTCACAGTCAAGACACTGCAGACACCGCAACCATCCACCTCTAGCCCTCGCTACTGATCCCGCAAACACCCCTCACCCTAGGCAAGCAAAGCAAAGAATACCTCACCTACACCTCCTCGCCAACTTCCGTTTACAAGATTTTAGAGAACAGACATCACCCCTGGCAAACTGGAACCCGTGCGACACCAGCATCATCAAACTCCACCCTCCGTCGATCACCACGTAATATTTTTTACCTAAGGGTAAGTCCCTAGATTTTTTCTGTTTTTTCCCTTTTTGTACACGCCATTTCATTTACCTCCACAATTTGATGTTTTTTATTTTTTGGGACCACACTCGAACTAATTGGACTAACCACGGAAGTTTGGGAACTTATATTAGGTCCCAGTTTTCCAGCCCCCCCTCTCCCCCCCTTACAAGGTTCAGCAAAAAATCGCCCTGTTCCCTACTCGGCTTGCAGCGCTTCTCCCTTCCCTTCTCTGTTTAACTTACTCTTCGGTTGGACACCCCGGTCCATACGCTTTTGAAGCTGCTCAAACCGTACAAGGAAACTCAACATATCTCCAATTTAACCCCTCAAGTGTAGCGCTGTATCCTGGCATGCTGTCCTTTTAACTTTCCATGGAAATATTCCGCGCTATTCAACCCTAATATTGAATGGAATCGAAAACTGCTATGCTCAAAGTGTAACTAACCACTTGTAATTATATAAATCAAAAGGTGCACAGCACTAAATATTCATACAAATAAAGTGGAATCTAGTGCTAAATATGGATCAATGTATAAATCCCATAATGAAAGTGCAATTCAATCATTTTGATAAGTCAGCAGCAAAAAAACTGTTATAAAACTTGACCAATCAATATTTCATATGCAATACTATAAATAATAAAAATAGTTAAAAAGTGTCCAATCAATAGTTTGTGATAGTGGTTCGGTAGCAATGTGCTTAACACATTAACTAGTGTCTAAACACAATTATAATTAAATCCTAATGTGGAAAGCAATCCAGTAAAGCAAAGTAATCAGAAATGCTCCAATGATCCAAATGTAAAAAGTAGAAAGTGTCACTCTCCCCGTGAAAGAACACCGCTTTCCTTTTCACCGCACTCACCGGAATTAATTGACCATCTAAAAATAGATAGTCGGATAAGGCATGATGTAATATTAAAACCGAGCCTCATTGAATTGTTTATCCAGTTCATCCAGTGCTCCTTCTGGTCCACAAAGCAGTCGGTCTCCCAACACGAATTTAATGATCACCATTCACATCAAATAAGGTGACTTGATCAGGGCATAGCACAAAGATAACTCATCCACAGGAAAGCAAGGTCATGCCAACAGATGCTGAAATGCTCTCCCTTGTAATTAGATCGCAAATGGGTCTAGACCAGCGATCCCTTTCCACCGATGTATTTGGAGCTTATGTGAGTCTACAATGATAATATTTGATTTGTTTTTACGGATTTTAAACTTAATTGTATAATAAACAATTCATTTTTAATACACTGCATGGTAAAGTGGTTGTGTTTTGGTGTGGCACCTTGAAAGCCCCATTTCTGTATGTTTTTTGTATAATCTGGCTAATTAGGGGTGTGGTGCCAACTTAGTCCGAGGCTATTTGTACAAAAAAGATACTAAGATCAAATCTAATTTGGCAAGAACAGAGCAGAACCTGGTACATAGGATGGATTGTGTATTCTTTTTTTTTCCTTTTTATAAATGCTGGAATATATGAAGTGATTAAGCGTTGACAGCAGGAGGGATGCCACAATAGATAATTCATCTCCTTAAACATCTTCAGTTTATATTTACATGACAATGTTCTAAGATCAGTAACACATTTGTAGGTGACAGATTAATTTTCAATACTTAATATGAAACAGCCTAATTATAATAGATGACTGCTTGCATCCATTTGCATATGGAAAAGTAGTGATGAGGAAAACAAACTCATGAATGTATTCTAATGTTAAATCATAATCCAATATATTAGCTCACCTCCAATTAAAGTACACACCAAAAAGAGCAAAGTCTGCTCATGACTCCGATGCTGCTTCTTAAAAAAATGTTTTAATCAAAGCTGGCCTACAGTATACTCAAATATTAACACAAATCTATGGTAACATTTAGTTGGTATGGTTACAAAAAGAGTGAGGGTCTAGTCACCCTTTTCCTGCAGTAAAACACAATTTTAACTGTATTTTAATTAGAAATGTACTTTTTGATATAACTGGTTCCCATCTACCCAAGCAGATGAATGCGTTTTTGACAGAAAATTATAAGGGCCCAATCACACCTACACGTGCTGCAAAAAGCACACATACGTGTGAATGGGCACTATAAGAAGGGTTAGAATAGGTACTTTTGGAGAAAATAATGTCCCAAGCTTGTTTAAAGTGGACCTTTACCCCCTTTCACTCAAAATCACATCAGCATGCAGCTCTGCATGCTTATGTAAAATCATCTTACATTAATTAGTTAAACAAACTTGTTTTTCATTTGCTTACAAATAGAGTTCATCTACTTCCTGGTCCATTTTGGCACAAATGATGTAATGTGCCAAATCGTTGCATCCTAGGAAGGTTACATCAGCAGAGCATTGCTGGGAAATCTAATCTGTAATCTCATGAGGTCTCAGGGAAAGGCATTTTCCTCCCTAGATGATGTGCATGGTCACATGTGCCAAAGTTCCAGGAAGTAAAGAGGGAGATAGTCTGCCCTTAGTTAACATGGCCACTGTCAGATTACAGAATCTATGGATACAAATATGCTAATGGATTTTTCAGACACACACACAGGAAATTTGCAAAGGAGACACTTGGTCTGCGCAGTTGTCAAACTAAACAACTGTTCACAGACCAAGCTGATTTTCTGATAAAGGTATAGCTGCCCTATTCCTATCTAGCTTACTCACAATGGGATATTGCTATGGGCAAACTTTACATAAGTATCACGTCTAGGCTGGTCAAGGCTTAGTCAGACTTTTTGGCACCTCATTGACTATTGATGGCAATCATGATTCTGTGCTGCCACCTAGAGTTGAAAAAAGTGAGATATATCTTGCATAGGCTGCACAGGTGGGATACCATTTTTTCTATTAAAAAGTCAGTAGCTCAAAGTGAGTTTGGGACTTCCCAATGTAACTTTGATGAAAGGGAGGGACATACCTCTGACCAAGAGAGGACTTCCCTCTGACCAAGAGAGGACCTCACCATGCCAAGAGGGGACTTCACAATGCAACTCTGACCAAGAGAGGGACGTCAGATGGACTTCTCAATGCACCGCTGACCAAGGAGGACTTCGCTCTGAAACAAAGGACTTTGAGAGAGACTGCAACCAGAAGCCATTTCCCTGCAAACGCTTAATTGCCACCAAGTCCTGTTCGAATATGGAATTTGCAGCTGGAAGCTATGTACCTTTAGTGTATCCTTACAGAAACTATTCCATGCACTAGAAAGGATAGTGTAGTGGGTGCATGTTTCCTCAAGCTTTACTCTAAGAACCAGACAACAATTATAAGTAAAAGGTTTGCTAAGCTTTACATCTGGGTGCTCAGTCTTGGGATTTGTAGTCCAAGCATTACATTTGGGGGCTCATCCTTGGGATAAGCTTTACATTTTGGGGCTCATCCTTGGCATAAGCTTTCCAAGCAAAACATATGACCAAGTGTCTTGCCCTTCAAACGCATGGCCAGCACTGAAATGAATCGGAAGTAGCAAGCATTTTAGCTCTTCTATTATTATTTGTTTATCTATCCTCTCTACACTGCTAAAATAGCAATAACATTTGAGAATACATTGAGAAAGATATTCTACAAAACTAGGACATAAAGATTTTATCTGATGATCATAGAATGTTCATCATGGAATGCACTATAACGGGGGTAGGCAACCTCAGCATTCCAGCTGTTGTCAAACTGCAACTTTCATGAGGCTTTGCAAGACTCTGACAGCCACAAGCATGACTCCAGATGCATGATGAGATTTGTACAAATAAATCAAATTGTGCAGCGCTTACGTTCAATATTAACAATACCCAGTGAATCAATAGTATAAATATTATAAAAATCAAACAACATTTGATGTAAATTGTATCTGTAAATATGCAATCTGTTATTAAAGTGCATCGATATTAAAGTGGCAATCTCCAAAACAGCATGCGAATAACAACTTACATCAATCACATTAATTGTCCATTAGTAGATACCATAGACAATGAGTATCCAAGTTTAAAAAGTGCAATCTGTGCAATAGGGTATTCTTCTCCCCCGTTGCTCTGTGCTACACCTCAGTTTGAAAGAAGCCTGCAGAGCGCCCTGCTGTGGTTACGTCATCATCTATATCTGCTGTTGCAAATCTCTTCTTCCTTCTTGCATGTTCCATCTGACTAGGAACTTGAGATCTAAGTTGACAAGGGGTTGAGGCTGAAAACTTTGTTTTTGGCAGACGTCCATCCAATATGTCACTGGTTTTAGTAGAAGAAATGGCCTATATCAAAAAAACAAAGTATGCTTTATAATAATACAGTGTTTCCTAAACACTTGCTAAAGGTGACCATACATTGTAAGATTTTCGTTGGGAAATTGTACACGAACGGACTTTCAAACAAAAATGTTGATGGTACATTTTCGTTTTTGATAGGGATGCACAGATACTTTTTGATTATCAGTGCAGATACTTGGTATTTTTATGAGAACTACCAGGGTTGCAGCGGTTGCAGCTGGGACCTGGCTCTGGCACTCCACCACTGTCCTGAAATCATTAGTTTTGTTTTAGAAAAACTGTCACATGACAATAAACAAAAATGTATCAGTACTCGTACTTGTAAGTACTCGGCAAGTACCAGTACTCATACTCGCAAAACTGGTATCTGTACATCCCTTTATTTATATTTATAAATACAAAATCGTACATTAAAACAGAGATGTACAAATCCCAGGAGCTCCGTGTGCTCCTTACAAATGACAGCTGCCTCCTAATTTTTGAATTTTTCTCTAGTCTAGTCTTGGAGCTCTAAAGTATCGGTACATGTACTCGTACTTGTACCGAGTACTGTACTTGGTATCTGTGCAACCCTAGTTTTTGATATTGTGATCGAAATGTTTCAATCTGTCAGGTAGGAAAATCTTTCTCTGATCAAACAAAAAAAAATCGATGAATCAGTGGGCTTCTTGTTCATCAAAAAAAAGAACACAGCAGATGCGCAAAAGGAAATTATTTCCGTCGTTCGTCAAAAATTGGCTGGTTAGTATGGCCAACGAACGATTTCTGAAATGGACATTTGACTATGCTTGATGGGAAATTCTTGGTATAATCGAATGAGGGTTCGTGCCAGAAATGAAAATTTTCAAACGAAAATCGTACACTGTACGGCCACCTTTAGTTGTGTAAATGGAGTTATGACCGTGTGCAGGGTTTACTTCTGCTTTTAAACTGTTTCTTGTGTTTTAACTTTTTTTTTCTTTTTGCTTTGCTGTTTGGAATTAAACAGTTATACCTAGAAATTATACCTATAATATAATGATGAAAAATATGACTCAAATGACACACAATTTGCCCTTACACCATATGTGCCCAGACAGTCCCTGCAGTTCCAACCCACAGACAAGGCAAACTGCCTTATGTCCTATTAGTTCAGTTCAGAAGTAGTACAGCTATTCCTCATTTAACGACCGAGTTCCGTTCCTACGACTAGGTCATTAAAATGAAATGGTCGTTAAGCAAGGAACTGTACTGTATGTACATTACAATATTCTGAATTTAAAAAAAAGGTTAAAAAGAAACTTGATGACTTTGGTTTTATCTGCATAACTCTTTTATATAGTAATGCTCTGTATTACAGAACACAAAGCTACACTACTGTACAATTCACTCAGCAAAAATTACAGTACTGTACAGTATAAACAAGATGTACAAAAATAAAGAAGATGTACAGGCAAACATTTTAGTCATCGAATCCTTCAAAGTCACCGTAAGTTGTTCGGAGTTATTATCGGAGTTATTATCAGGGGCTGTAGAAGGCCCAAGTAAGGGAGATGACGGAGTAGAAACGGAAGTTCTAGTAGGGCTATGGGTCCTGGGCGTAACTGTCGAGAAGAATCCCATTACTGTGGTCTGCTTTGTAATTTTCTTTTTCAAGATAGCATCGTAAACGTTCACTCATTTGCCGTTCCACTTTCGTGAACCATTCAACATTCAGATCCATACCCTCTAGTTCTAACATAGCCGCATTCACTTTCGAGAACACACCAGCTAATCCCTTTACAGTGAACGTTTTTGGTATTTCTTCCATACTTTCCTCTTCCTCCTTCAAGTGCTCCTGTGCTTCCAACTCTATTAAATCTTTGGTAGTTAGCTCTCCCTCGACATATTCCACTAAATCTTCAATATCTTCCATTCCAACCTGTAAGCACGTTAGCAAGTTCCACGGTTGTTTTATTTATAACATCAACATATTAATCTTTGTCAAAATCTTCAAAATGATTTACAAAACGTTTTAGGCATTTTTTCCATATGCCTTGCATACATTTTCCTGTCACTCCCTTCTAAGCTGATTCAATGTTCTTAATACAGTCTAAAATGTTATATGATTTAAAGAAATCACGAAGAGTTACTTTATCATTTTCTGCTGCTGCTACAGCTTTGGAAAAAGTTGCACACAAATAGTATGCTTTGAATGTAGCTACAGCACCCTGGTCCATTGGCTGAAAGATAGCAGTCGTGGTTTTTAGGTAGATACACTACCATTTCATCTGGGTGTAGATCATCAAGATGCTTGGGATGGCCTAGGGCAGCGGTGGCGAACCTAGGTCCCGGTTACAGTGACCCGCACACTCCAGGTGCAGGTCACTGTAAAATCATGTTAAGTTTTTTAAGATGGCCGCTGCAAATCGCGGCGGTCATCTTTAAACCTTGCAGGTGCCCAGATTCTATTTAATATATTGCCGAACCAGCAATATAATAAATCAGGGGTGCCCATTAGGTCGATCGCGATCTACCATTGATCGCAAAACAGTCCCTGGTAGATCGCGATGTCCTGTCCTCCTGACGTGGGACTTCTCTGGATCCCCGCTGCTCTCCCCCATCTGTGCGCAGCGGGGATCCGAGAAGTGAACGAGGCGCTGCAGGCAGCGGCGGGGGTCAGAGCCGCTATCATCAGCAGCATGCCGAACGGTGAGGAGAGAGAGAGACGCTCGGCCTGGATCAGACAGCCAGCGGCTCTCTCTCTCCTCACCGCACATGCTGCTGTGACAACGGCTCAGTCCTCCAACTACCCCCCAGCGGCTGCAGTGCCTTCCTCACTTCTGCTCAGATCCCCCGCTGCCTCTGCCCAGGAAAGCAGCGGAGATTCAGAGGAGAAACTGAGCCCCAATTGGTGCGTGGCCGAGCGGCAGAGGATCGGTACATATGAGTGATATGTACCAGACCTCTGTGCAGGACAAACACTGGAGCGATCAGCTGATCACTCCAGTGTTTGTAAATAACTGGGGACACATAGTACTATGTGTCCCAGTTACGTGTGCGATGTGTTCGTGTGTTTTTAATGTGTGTGATATCTATGTATGTGTGGTTTCTTTTTATAATGAGTGTGTGATGTGTGTTTTATTGAGTGTATAAATGTTTGAATATGTGTGTTTCCCTATTTTGCCTAAGGCAGTGATGTTGAATGTTTTTTAAAGCCCAGCGCCCAAACTGCAATACAATACTATACTTATTTTCAGCGCTGGCACTTTGAGATAAATAAATTGATTTTGCGTCGCAGTTTGGGCACTCGGGTTCAAAAACGTTCGCCATCACTGGCCTGGGGCATTATCAAGCAGGAGCATAATTTTAAAGGGAACGCCCTTTTCTCGACAATAATACTTCACAGAGGGTATGAAGCAGTTGATGAACCAATCTTCAAATAAAGCTTGTGTCATCCATGGCTTTGCTCGATAGTAAACGGTCAGCGTGTGCTTACCAGCTTTATAGTCGTTTATGATCTTCATTTTCTTCTCAAGATCAATAGCCTTTCTTTGTTTCTTGGATCTTCTCCTGGTGAAGTTTTGCTTCTCCTTTTTGACAACATCTTGTACTATGGGGTGCACAATAAATTACATTAGAGAATAGGGTATCCAGATCTCACACCACTTCTGCTTAATTTCTATCCTTTATAAACAGATGTAGCTGTATACAGTACTGTATGTTGTCACACTACTGCCTGGGCCTGAGAGAGATCCTGGGTTGGATAGCCAACAAGGCCTAAGGTGGCCAGAATGTGTGGTCTGCACACAGCCATGCACATGCACTACTACTGTATACAATACTCTACTGTATTAGTACTGTACTGTACAGTGTACTGTAAATACAGTACTTACCGAGAATAGTAGCGGAGAACAGAGTACTGTACAGTACTGTATGCAAGATGAAGACGGTGAGACGCCGCACTGCCGCCGCCACATTCCCACACGAACCATCAGAGAGCTGATAGCAAGTACAAGCTGAGGCTAAACAGGAGAGCTGGTCGTAAGTACAAGCGGTTGCTAAACAGGTTGTTAAGTGAGGAATAGCTGTACTTTTTTCACCACAGCATTTTGCAATGCACTACACCCCACCTAGCAATATGCTGCAGTGAACAAACATGAATGAAATGTTTTGTGGCATTTCAATAAAGCTATAAAGTTAAAACAGTGTGATGCGTCATTTACAGCACCTGGGGACTGTTTACTTAACAGCACACATAGTACAACATGGCTGCTGGTATGAATAGGCCCTTAACCCCTTCGTGACGGGAGACGTACACTGTACGTCCAGCCACAAAGGACCAAATGACTTGTCACGTAAAACCTGGGACAAAACTGGATTATTTAAACTGAGAATATGATGGAAAAATGCATAAGCAAAAGTTATCTTTAGTGAATACCGCATGTCTGAACTATCTGCAGAGATGCATCTCGCCTTTAACTGAAACTGCCGTGGATGCATACTATATGCCATGGCAATAAAAGGGTTAACCATAGTTGCAAAAGTAGGCATGAACCTGCTTTACAATTAAGCAACTGCATTTCCTTTACCTAGCAGAGGTAAAGTGATATTAAAGTCAAATTTTTTAAAGCTATTACAATGGATGATGCTCCTTTATTGTTAAAAGTTTTAGTTTCAGCAGAATCGGCTGGTCCCCTGAGAACTGGTACTGATGTCCTGGGACCATGGGGAACAAAAGTAACCACCCTCGAGAAGGAAGGACAGTGTCAGCACCAATTCAGAGATGATTGGAGGATCTACAGCCGAGTGATACACAAATAAGATACATTGTTGTTAATAGTTAAGGTACTTGAATGTATTTTTAAAGGGTTATTAAACCCTCCAGTGTTTTTGCATATATCTAATGCTAGCAAGCAGTAGATATATGCAAAAAGTGTAAAAAAAACAACAACAAAACGCTTTAACCTCCCTGGCGGTCTTATTATTTTTTTTCATTTTTTTATAACTTTTAAAATTCCCGCCTGTTCCGCCTAGGATTGCCACCTTTTCTTCAAGCGAAACCCGAACACCCTGGCGACACGTGGATATTTTTTTGGAGAATGAGTCGCGGCGTATTCATATGTAATTAGTGCCACCCGTTAATATGTAAATATCACTATTTTCAGTGGGGGGACGGTAGCCCCTATCTTAATTTTGGTTGCCCCTGTCTGTCTGACATCTTTTGTCCGGGTTTCTGCTGCCATTAAACCCGGACACAGCATTCAAAACCCGAACTGTCCGGGTGAATCATGGACAGGTGGCAACCCTATTTCCGCCCCCCTGCAACGCTCGCAAGGGACGGATGCCGGCATCGGCCGGAGGACACAGTGGGGATCGTGGACAAGGTAAGAGACGCTAGGCTATAATCCCGAGTGTGGCTCTGGGTTACCGCTTATGATACTGAAAATTAACCCGGAGCCTCACTCGGGAATACCGCCAAGGAGGTTAAACTTACCTTTGTCTTCCCCGCGCGCTCCCGTCTGAAAATGTGAAAATTCTCGGGCGGCCGCAAAGCATCTTGGGGCGGGCGCTTGGGCAGTTCACATTTTCGGCCGGGAAACGAGGAGAGACACAAAGTAAGTATATGGACGTCGTGCACCCGCATGCAGACACCGTGGGACAGGAAGTGCCAGCAAGGACAGAGGAGACACGCAGCAGCGCTGGAGGGACAGATGAAAACAACAGTAAAGAAGATCGAATTAAGAAACATAATTTAAGGTAAGTGCTTTAATTAACATTGGGGGGAGGGAAAAAAATATTTGAGTTTAATGACACTTTAAGGTTTAAATACTGAGTTTAAATTGGTGGGTCAAGTTCTTCTTTAACATTTTTATCCTGGCGAATACCTTGAAATAATTTTATGTTGTCAGGCAGAACCTGCTGAAAGGTGTGTTCTACAAACTTGTTTTTGGGCAGAGATTCAGATAGTATTGAATCCATTAGCCCAGAATAATAGCCAGGCAACTAGTATTTCAGTAGGACGCCTGAATGACATGTGCCCTTTTTAAATATGGCCGCGATGTGCACATGCCCTTCTTTCCTGATTACGTCACGTGCTCTCGGAACTTTCAAACACGCTAGTCCACGCTTGAATTTTGCTGTCAAGATCTATGGGTCCTGACAAAGCGAGGACCCCTATTGTAGCTGCCCTAATTATTGCCTTTATTAAAATAGATGCACAAGTGCGTTAGTATTACTTTTTTCGTACTCCTGTTAATAGAATGTTTACAAATGTCATTTGTATTTATATACTCGCGGGTTGAATATATGTTTTAAGTCTTGAAAAGACAAGGAAATGTGGTAGCATAAGACAGGCGGAGCAAGGGACCTCCCCGTGCAGAGATGGCGGCTGTGAGATGGTGTAGCGGTGTCCTCCGCTCTGTTTATAGAGGTGAGAGCATGCATTGATCGTGGAAGCTTGTATGTAGTGCGAGCTGACTCTATTGTATCTGTAGCTACTAATGGGGGTGACATTGTTTACATTAGAAACGTTTGTAGACTATGTGATATCGCAAGACCAATCATCACAATCATAATGCAATATTGTCTTACAGTTAAATTGATTATTTTGCTTCTAAAAATGATCCTTGTAATGGCCGTGAATACTTACCTCTCCGGTGGGTGGTGCGTCCATATTCTGCTGTGTTAACACAGCACAGCCTTTGGCAAAGTCATTATATCTGATACCTCTGGGGGTGTTTGCCCGCACCCACCGCTGCGCTCAAGGGTTCCTAACACCTGTTACTCCTAACAGTGTGACATAGGAGCCAGCAGGTGGAATCACAGTGGTCATTGGGGGGGCCGCAACCATCCGACACTCCCGGAAGTGTCAGAGATGGTGACTTTGCCGCTTGAACACAGCAGAGATTCGACTTGCTGCCCACTGGAGAGGTAAGTATTAATTGGGGCAATTCAATAAAGCATTTGCAACATATTTCTGGTGGTATGGTCCCTTTAAAATGTCCAGCACCTAAAGCATGAAAACCTTGCAACAGTTTCATTAAGAGTTTGCGACACGTGCAGCAGATTCAGGTAGTTCTTATTTGCGCCAATTTCACACTATGCAGCTATGGCTGCAACAAATTAACAAACAATTACCTCTAGTTCACAGATAACGAAACAGGAGGTAATGAGGACCAACGCCAAGTTGGCATATAGAGAGAGGACTGCGCGCAGACTTGGCTCCTCTGTAGTAAAGAGAAGGCATGTTTGCACTGTTCTTTACTGCACAGTGGCTGGGCAGCTGTCTGCTCATAGCTAGTGGGTTGCTTTGCTATGGTACTGGTGGCCGCCAGAGTCCTAGCAACCAATGACAAAGAAAACAACAAAAGCGCCCCAACCTAACAACTGGATGTGGAGGTTTAATAAGTAACGGGAAGTGTGTGAAAATAAATGAATCAATCTGCTCACATGATGCTGGTGAGAACCTTGGTCGAGAAACGGTGCTGTCGAATGTGGGCTGCGGCGTCCTATCGGCTGTGGTTGGGATGCCATATGTAATGAAAATAGGGTCACCGCAAGAAATATAGTGTAGAGTATACAGAGGCTGGAGATAGCAAGGCTTGCTATTGTACTGTAGTAGGCAAGTGTGGTATGCTGCCCCGAGGCTGTAGGAGGCAAGGGACGTAGAGGCCGCCAGCTGTGAAAGGCCCTGATGTGTCAATGAATGAATGGATGGATCGGGACTCGTCCAGTGTCAGCGCTGGAGATGGCTTTGTTGTGGCTTGTTGGAGGAAGGCCGCTGGGTGTACTGCAGTCACAGTAAGTGGTAGCGGGATGTGTGATGAGCAGTCCTGACGAACTGACAGCGGTGAACCCGTGGGATCCGCCGGTGTCAGGCTGACCGAGCGGGGGTGACCATGCAGCTGGACTAACCGCTGCAGTCATGAGGGGTCCTGATGGTCTGACAGCAGTGAACCTGTGGGATCCACCGGTGTCAGGCAGAAGGCACGGGTGTCAAGAGGATTAGGTGGGGTGAATTGGAGAATAGAGGAGCAACGCGTTTCGAGGATTAACCTCTTTGTCAAGCCCAAAATTAAGCAATGATACACTCCCTGCCTATTCACCTGCCAGCTAGGGGATTTCCTGGCTGACAGCTGAATGTAAGCAAAGGAGCAGGGATGCTGGCTGACATCATAACCAAACATGGCAATGGCCATATTTGGTCAATGATGTCATCGCAATCAAGTCTTTTTCACCAGCTCATCTCACCCTGCTTCCCTTCCCAGCAGTTACTCGGCAAACTTCCAACATTCTAATCTCAAATGTAAATCACAGATAAGTAACCACTGATGGCAATCATCTATTTAGCTCTCAGTAAAGGTGCCCATACACTGCACGATTCTCGTACGAGATTCGCGGGGAATCCCACGATCGTACGAGAATCGTGCAGTGTATGGAAGGCGATGGAATTCTTGGCCACAAATGTAAGGAGCATTCTTCTCACTGACCATCACAGTAATGTACCCTGAGCTGTATATGTATAATAATTAGAAGCAGGGGTTCCCTGAGATTGTAAAATTATTTGAAGGGTTCCTCAGTGTTAAAACGGTTGAGAAAGGCTGACTAATGCCCCTATGCTCTAAAGTAACGATCCCGCGTTTCACCCCGATAGATGCATACTTAGCAAGATCTGATGGCTGAGATGAGGTTGGGATTGGTTAGCTCAGGGCACAGGAGCAAATATCAATAAGTGCCCTTTGTCTGAAAGTGCACTTATTCTTTAAAGAATAGTAAGGGGTCTATTTATAAAGAATTTGCAGAGCCATAGGCCCTGCAAAGCTCTGTGAATGGATGCACAAAAGGAACGTCCTTGTCAATTTTCATGAAGTTGAATGCCCTCTTGTAATGCCACATTATGGCCACTAGATGGAGATGTGGTAAATGGGAAATAAATACTTCTTTCCTACTCTCCTCAGTGCTATCTAGTGGCCATAATGTGGTATTACAATATGACACTCTAAAATACATTTGACTTATAAAGAAAATATACAAGAATGTTTGTTGCGTGCATCTGTTCTCATGGATAAAACATTCGCAGGGCCAGTGGATCTGCAAATTGTTTATAAATTGACCAACGTGTGATTTATTGACCTGAAATAAGCAGGTGGATCAGGTGCCCAAGACTAAAGTAGGGTATACACTGGTAGATTTTCGGACAAACGGTTTTATGAAAAATCTCAGCGGAATGTTCGATAATGTCATCAGAGACTTGGTGATTGTTCAAAATTTTGTTTGATTTTCGTTTCCATTTACCGTTTGATTTTGGAATGAATGGAGTTTCCCAAACGAAAACCACATTCACTGCTAGAATTTCCTTTGATTGAGAAAAATTTTTGAACATGCTCCTTTTGAATTTTTTCATCACTGCAGTCGAAATCGATTATCAATATCACTGCATCAACGATTAGAAAGTACTTGGATACATTTTTAGGATGTAAAGCAGACCTTTACACTCAAATCTAATTCTCCCAATGCATCTCTCTATGTAGGATGTATAATAATAACATAGACATGTCAGGTGTACAATGCTGTGATTTTGATATACTTACACTTCCAGAGCATTCACTTCCTGCTCTGAAAGGGCAAATGACTTCCGTTTGCCAAAGCATTGCACACTGGGATTGTCTTGTCATCAGCAGTGCATTACTGGGAAATCTCATCTGTAATCTCATGAGATCTCAGAGAAAGACATTTTCCTTCCCTGAGATGATGTGCGTGGTCACATGTCCTAGTCACATGTGCCAGAAATCCAGGAAGTAATAGAAGATCTAGTAATCTGCCCTCAGTAAATATGGCCACTGCCAGAAGACTGGGAATGAAAAGAGAAATAAGATATGCAAAGAATAAAAAGCCGGCAATTATCTAGAATTATGTGTTTGTAGATTGTCATTACTTAACATTTCCAAAGGGGTGTTTGTTGTTATTTTAAAGATCTGGGTAAAGGTCCGCTTTAACTCCCTGAGTTTAGTGTCATTTTAAGCTTGCATACAATTTCCAGTTCACTCACAAAGAGGATGGATATATGTCATTAGCATGCTCACAAGCTTGTTGTAAAGTGCAAAGCTTTTGTTATTGAATGATCCCCTAAAAGTGCAGCCATGCAGGAAAACTTCATCATGCATCAAAAGGAGGAATGCTTCAACACTGGCCACCTGGTTGATGTTTTTTATGAATGCAGAGCACACCTCAGCTAATGGGTTTGCCGTGTGCTCTTACCAGTACATACTTTCTGAATACTAAAAGCAAGCTCATGCAAGGGTTCACAAACTGACAACTGTATCAATGTAATCTTTGTAACTGCTTCTTTATCGTCTGCTTGCTTTTGGTCCAGTATCTTTATCCATCCTGCTTCAGTTACCACGTCTGTGTATTCCTTATAGGGCTTGTTCACACCACGTCCGGATCATGTCCAGACCAGAACCGTTTGTTGCAGCTCGGCTTCCCTGAACTTCCTGTCCACTACAAGATCACAAGGGACAAGCTTGGAGAAGGGAGGGGAGGAGGAGATTGGAGTGGGTAACAAAGGTAATTCACCGGCACACACTTGAAACAGATTGTTTGAAGTATTGATATGTTTATTCAATACCAGATGTCACATACTGTCATATGGTGCTAACGTTTCAGGTCCTTACAGGGATCCTTCCTCAGAGCGACAGTGACACTGGTATTGAATAAACATATCAATACTTCAAACAATCTTTTTCAAGTGTGTGCCGGTAAATAACCTTTATTCATTACTAGTGTTTGCACGGCGCCATCCGTGTGGTCACCTGGAGCACCACATATAGCTTGTGGTTTCGAGACCGTGGCAGTGTGAATGGGATTTGGACTTTGGTGGAGTGGGGAACAGCTTACTAGCACACCCAAGGGTGGCTCTATAGGACCCTGCAAGGGAGAGGAGCCACCCTAAAACAGGATATCCAGGCCAGTGCTCTGAGAAGCAGCTGAGTAGGGAAAACTAAAACTTTTAAACATCAAGGAGCAGAATCCATTGTAAGTGATTTAATCTGCATGTGAAATAGCTTAAAAACCTTTTGACCTTAATATCACTTTAATCATCAACGCTTCTCATACATTCAAAATCCAATGTTGTGTTTAAAGGTCAAATAGGTGAACCAGCCGTCCTCTCTTTATCCTTTCATTGCATCAAAAATGATGTATTTAGTATTTTAAGAAGTGAAATATCTTACCTCAGTTTACTTCTACCTTACTGACCCTGTGAACCAGAAGCTGGGATGAAAACACGACTGTCGCAAAAATCTTTGTAAGTTCTACTAAAAATGTGTAAGAGTGCTCTTATGTATTCATGAAGCTGCTAAAAGTGTTTCATTCAGTAGTTTATGAGCACTTGAAGAAAATGAAGAAATGAGTGGAGTGCGGCTTGCTAGAATGAGAGCATTTCAATGTGATCCTTTAGCTGTGAAAGATGATAACATTTGTCATTCTCCAGGGAAAGTTTAGTTATCAATCAGTGACTGATATACAGCCCGGGGACAAGTGATTTGCAACAATACTCCAAAACATTGCATTCAAAGAAAACTATGACTTTTAAATGGTTCGATAAATACCGTATTTGCCGGTGTATAAGACGAGTTTTTAGACTTCAAAACACCCCCCGAAAATCGGGGGTCGTCTTATACGCCGGGTATGGATGTGCAGTAATACTGTATGTACGTTAGCTTCGGCTACATACAGTATACCGTGCTGAGCCAATCACGGCAGGCTTTGTATTAATGAATACAAAGCCTGTATTAATTAATACAAAGCCTGCCGTGATTGGCTCAGCGCGGTATACTGTATGTAGCAGAAGCTACCGTACATACAGTATTACCACACATCCAGCGGGCTGACAGATTAGCCTCCCTGGCGGTCTGATGATTTTATTTTTTCGTTCCATTTATTTTTTTAACTTTTAAAATTGCCGCCGGTTCCGCCCCCCTGCGACGCGGACGCTCGCAAGGGACGGAACCCGGAAGACGGTAGACACAGCGCGCGGGGATCGTGGACAAGGTAAGAGACTGTAATCCCGAGTGTGGCTCGGGGTTACTGCTTATGGTACTGAAAATGAATCCCGAGCCACACTCAGGAATACCGCCATGGAGGTTAGTTGGTGCATTTAAACATTATTTTATTAACAGAAGAAGTAGGGGGTCGTCTTATACGCCAGCAAATACGGTCTACATGTAGATTTTATCTGCAGCATTGAAATTGCCAATTTGTCAGTCCATCAGTTTTTATCAGTTATTTTACCAATCCAGACCAGATCTGGAACGCAGTGCATTGTGTTTTGGAGCTGTTTTTTTTTTTTTTAGCTTAAAATGGGCTTTCAGGTTCGTTTGCATGCTTTTCCATGCGTTCCAATGCATTCTAGACAAATTGAAACATGCAGTATTTTTCTGGTCTGGTGTGAACAGAGGCCAGAAATAGCATAGGGATACATTAGGATGCATTTTGGGTCAGGAAACAATCTGGCCTGGTCTGGAGATGATGTGGTGTGAATGGGCCCTAAATGTTTTAGAGGTCTTGCTCCATGCTTAGCACTTCTGCTTTGCAGCTCTGATGTCCCCGGTTCCAATCCAGTTTCAGCCATAAAACTATCTTCATGGAATTTGCATGTTCTCTTTGTGTTTGCATGAGTTTCTACTGGATACTGCAGCTTCCTCCTAACCTCAAAGGCGAGCTGGTAGGTTAATTGGCTCGCCCTAAACTGATCTTAGTAGTTATGCAGGCTAAGATCAAGTGTAGTACCTGTTTTTATCAGTATTCAGGAAGGGAAATGTGCCACTGTTCTGGCCTTAGGAATGGCTGGCTGCAGAGTATCCTGCCCATGCTAATGGGGGTCCCAAAGGGTCCTGGCCAGGGTTAAGCAAACCGCATTAAGCATTGACCCACGTAACAGTGGGGGTTGGGAGTACTGGCAGGGCCCAGTTCGTCCTGATTTGAATGTGTCTACCTGCTCTGATCATAGGCAGGGAGCACGCGGTATCAAGTGCCCCCTGTGGGTGCCTGAGTAGCACTATGGGTTTGGGACCCCACTTTGCCTGCACAATCCAGAGGATTTATTTATACCGGGCCACAAGGCCTAGTCTTTTTCTAGAGCACATTCACATTTTATTTATTTTTTCTTGTGTCTCTCACTTCTGTGTTCACTTCACTTTTTATATGTGTGTTTTTCACTCCACAGGATGAAGTGTGTGGGTCTTCGGCCTACCCTGAATTTTAGGGGGGAAGATCTGTGGCCATTAGGTTCCTTCCTCCCCTGAACCGGGGGTCTGTCTTTGCAAGAGCCCACAATTTAGTACTCAGTGGTTCAGCCTTGGCTGACCATGAGGAATGGGCCCGTCCGGTTTCGTCCAGGGGAACACGAGTGCCTGGCCCCTGTCAGGTGCCTTGCACTTCGGGGGGGGGGGGGGGGGGGGAAGGGCGGGGGGGGGGGGGTCAGGGAAGGGCCCTACTTCTTTGGGAGATAACCTGTTTGACACACCCTTTGCGTGTGTTGCTTATCTGTGTGTGTGTTCACATGTACAGTACATTTTTTTGTTCACTATGGTGTTTAGTTTTTGGACCATGCACCGCAGGCTTCAGTTAAATTTTTTTTTTTTTATTCACATTTGAAATGGGGATCTTGTGCTGTGTGACTTGACCAGGGCTATACAAATACCTGTAATTAATAAATAAGTAAAATACATATCCATATACATGAGGGCAGCCATGTTTGCTCATTACAAATGCAAGCTTTGCTTCCTGCCAAATCCATCTGTTACTTTGACCATGAAAATGCAAAAGGTTTTGTATTTCTCTCTATTTAGTCCTAAGATTTAAAGGAGAACTATGAGGTGAGTGCTTTTCACTCAACCTCATAGTTCTAGCCGACCTGTGACACTGAGACTATCACAGGTCGGCTCAGTAGATCGGGAAGTGAGTGAACACATACCGGCGTTCGCTCACTTCTCGATCCTGTCACGGCAGAGAGCTGTGACAGGGGAGGGACTGGATTCGCCCCTCCCCGCTCCGATCCTCCAGCGCTGACTGGCAGAACGGACGGGGGAGGGTACAGCTGGCTCTGCCTCTAGATAGGCAGAGCCAGCTGTCACTCACGCAGCTGGGCGGATCCAGACCTAATTGTCAGGATCCGTTTCAGCTGCGCCGCCGCTCGCGGTATACTGAGCCTAGGGTGACGGGAGAACGCTGGTTTGTGTCCTCCCGTTACCCTTAGGAGAACTATGGGGAAAAGCCCTAACCCCATAGTTCTCCTTTTAAACAGCTTTGCCAAACAGCACAGCCTGGTCTGGCAGAAAAGGAGACCTTTTGCAGTTAAGTAACACTTAGAGATCTGGTTCCTCTCCCAGCCAGTGACTGAACGGTGAAAGAAAAAGCAGCAGACTGATAAGCTCATCTCGCTGTCACTCTGCTTTCTCCTCCTATCAACATGTTCAGTGTTAGCACATGAGCAATGCAGCACAACAGATTGGCAACTTGTGCTGCTTTTCCCTTTCCCAAATTGACCTCTGCTGTTCAGGGACTGCACTTCAGGTACACTGCTTGCCTGATAGGGGGAACCGGGGACCATCCTTCCACGCCAAACAGAGAGCATTTTTTCTTGTTCAGCCCGTGCAGCATAAACAAGAAGAAACAAAAAAACTTCCACTTGCAGTGGGGCTGCCCTCGCACTTCATGGGTAAAGTTCTTGTTTTGTCTAGGAGGCTCAAATAAAGCTGGACTACTCACCTGATCTTCAGGGTTAGTTCACACCATAAGCTGTGCGTTCCAGTCTGATTCTGGCCGGAACGCACTGCCTCGCATTGCGGCCGGCTCACTTTTTTGCCGTGCTGGAGGGGGCGTGGCGGGCCATTGAAGTGAATGGCACTGTCGCCACGGCCTCCAGTCGCAATGCGGTTGCCCGCACAGGATCACAAGGCACATTGTCGCCGCATTGCTGTCCGGTGCAATCAAAATGCTGCAAGCACTATTTTGATCGCACTGCAGGCACAATGTGCCTTGCGATCTCGTGCGGCCGATCGCATTGCTACATAACCATAGCTTGATGTTTACACTGCACATTTTGCAGGGTTTTCCCTGTGTGCACATTGCAAAAATGAAATAATTACCATACATGCAAATCATATTAGCCTTTGGATCCTCTTGGGCTTCTATGTAAGTTTCAATCTCTCAAAGTGTTTATTTGTAGCTTTTGTTTACTTTTGAGCTGTATAGTTAGAAAAGGAGAGGAAACCCTGTTCAATTAATCCAACCATGTGCACAAAGTCAACTTTGTTTTATTTTCTATATTTCAAAGAGACGTTTTGGAGCACACGTCACAAATGTACATCATTCAAGACAACCGCTCAAGCTTTCTTCCCGCAAGAGTTGAAATATTAGCTGCACTTGACATTCAGAGGAACCAGATACCGGACATATGATGGTTTCTAAAAGAAAGAAACGAAGGCTGAAAAATAAACTACCATGTTTGGCGCTGTCGTGTCAGCTGGTGATATGTATAGGTAAACATACTGGTGGTAGGGCTTGTACTTAAAAGAGAACTATGAGGTAAGTGTTGTTCCCCATAGTTCTCCTTTAAGGGTTACGGGAGGACATATACTAGCGTCCTCCAGTGACCCAAAGCTCAGTATATCGCAAGCTACAGTTTGCGGTATACCGAGACCGCCGCAGCCAGTACGGATCCCAACGTTACTTTTGAGATCCACCCTGGTGCATGAGTGACAGCTGGTTTTGCCTATCTAGAGGCAAAGCCAGCTGTACCCGCCCTCTTCCCCCTCCAGTCAGCTGGAGGATTGGAGGGGGAAAATCCCTGCAGGGAGCCGTGACTGACAGTCACAGCTCTCTGCAGGGAGATGATCGAGAAGTGCGCAAGCGACGGTATGTGTTTGCTCACTTCCCGTTCTATAGAGCTGACCTGTGACAGTTTCATTGTCACACGTCGGCTCGAACTATGAGGATGAGTGATTTTCACTCACCTCATAGTTCTCCTTTAAAGAAGAACTCCAGGAAAAATAATTCTACCCCATGCACTACAAGGATTAAGTGCTTGTTTTTGTCTAAGTGTGAAAATAAAAGTTATACTCACCTGATCCTTGGAGTGAGCTGACGGTTAGACCGGTCCCTGGAACCTCTTTTCCCATCTGCTGCAGCGGTCTAAGATCCAGTGAGTCATCATGTCCAATACACTGTATAGGACGAAAGGACTCTGAGGGATATTCCATCACCAGAGTGGAGGAGGGGAAAGGCTGGAGGGAGCTCTATGACAGCTGGCAGACAAAGTGGTTCAGGTGAGTATAACTTTGTTATTTCCGCACGTAGAACACAATGTGCACTTAACGCTTGAAGTGCAGGGCTAGCCCCACTGCAAAGGTTACATCATTTTTTCCCAGAGTTCTTCAAAGGAGATGTATCAGAGATTAAAATATACTCTTCCAAATCCTTTGAGCCGGGAAGGGACACTGCAGCTGTCACATTGGTATAGATTGAGAACTGAGGCCTGGTTCACACCTAGGCGTATTGCATATGCGCAGGTTGTCGCGTGTTTTAATACCGCGATTCGCGGTAAAAAAAATCGCGCGACAAACGCGCGTTTCCGAGGGCTACTTGGCTGTATCGCAATGGAAATGCGCAACAAAAACGGCCCAAAGTAGTACCTGTACCTTTTCAGGCGTGGGCCGTTTTGTAGCGCGTTAGGGACGGGCTGAAATACGCCAAGGTGTGAACCAGACCCATTGAATACAATGGGATTTAGATGTTTGAGCGTTTTGTAGAGCGTTCGTCGAGCGTAGAACGCGCTACAAAACGTTCAGGTGTGAACGAGGCCTGAGCATTTATGTAAACAGTGATCATTCAGCTCTCAGTCTTCTCACCTCTCTGTTCCTCCAGCGTTCATTGGAGTTACAGGCATGGGAGTGGGTGGGCACAGCTGGCTCTGGAGAGGCAGAGCCAGCTGTCACTTAGGCATCCGGGGAGGATGCCAGCAATATTGCTAGGATCCTTCCTGCTAGGGTGCGGATCTGTGACTTTGGGTCACAGGAGTATATTAGTAAATGTACTCCTGTGACCCAGAAGAGAAGTAAAACAAAAAAAAGTTATTTCTTATTTAATGCTGAACTAATGCTGGGCAGAAATGTCATCTCAGTGCAAATGTCATTTCTTACCTTTAAGCAATTAATTGATCTTTTGCCATAAAAGTGTTCCGCCACTGAGAAATCTCTGCTTCCAAAGAAGTCACAAGAAAGGCTTTGTGCCCTTCATTTCTTTTAGTAAGACCAGTGCCAGTGGTCACTATGGCTGTTATTTCTAGCATTTTTTTCGGTACTGGGATGAATGAACTTTCATGCACTTGGACAGGAGTTACATCATTCCAGGCCAGCCAGTCAAGATGGCCAAAGATGCTGAACCTGGAAGACAATGTCAGCAAGAGGGTTTGCAAACATCACATCGTTGGGTGGGAGGTAAGTATAGGTAGTCTTTTTAATTCCGCTTTATAATTGATTGTTTATTACAGTTATTTTCAGTTCAGTAACTACCTCTTTAGCCACAAACTATAAAAATCCCCATTATGGGAACTAATGCCTCTGCAAAGCCAGCTATTATTAAAAGTATCAGTGATATCCTCACTGGGCTGCATTAACCTGTACAGAGTGAAGAGCTGCGGTTGGGTTCCTTATTCCTCATATCTTTTCCTAGTTTGTACCCTAGGGAAATGATTTAGTTCCATTACAATTCCCTCCTCTGTATTCATCAGGTGGGAATATTTGGCCGGGCATTGGTGCCAGACCCATTCTAATTGATTTGCATTTCCTGCCTATCAGAATCATCAGGCACGTATGGGTGATGTCATACCAGAGGATCCGCACAAAGTCTACCCACTACAATGTGGTGTATACAAGATCGGAGACTCTGGTCAAGGGGAGAGAAGCGATGACCAATTTTTATTACAGGAACTTCTGCACTGAGGCAGAGTACATGGGATTCTTTAGGCTGGATTACAGCAACATAAGTATTATCTAAAAAAAAGAGCCATGTGTATGTATACTTAAATCTTGGTGAGCTTTTTGCACTTTTTTTTTCAGATCTGTGGAGTAATCCATCATTAAACCTTGCCTCTGTGCAGGAGCTTCCTGTAATACAGACCAGTCAGTGCTGCTTTCTCTCCTCGTGCAGGGTGACTGGTCTTGTATCCGCCCCCTTCCTGTAGTTTTCTGCAGGCATCCTGTAGTGGGTGAGCCTGCTTGGTCCCTCCCACAGCTCTGCTCTCGGCATAGACTATGTACACTACAGTGATGATGTCACTGATACATTTATTTGGTAATATTTGCAATTGAGTGCACACAAAGTGGATTTATATCCTATGTGCCTATTGAGGAATATATTTGAATAAAAGTTTTTATATGCCTGAAGTTCAGCTTTACAACCAGAGCTTTCTTACAGTGATTTAAAAGTGGTTTGCTAATGTACAAGGGTGATATGTTGATAAAAGAAATCAGGATGACAGCCTTGGAGCTTGCACCTTACACTTCATGAGAAAATGGCAGCTGTCATATATCTGTGCGTCAAGTAAACATTTTCCTCATTAGTAAAAGCTGCTGTTTTGTGTGAGCCTTCCATCAGCAATGTCATTTATGCCCACATTGCCTTATAAAACTACGCTTATTGGCTCGCAGTGTATTTTCAGTAGGAGAAGTTACAAGGGCTTGGAGAATTGGCTCTGTGCACTCTCAATAATAGGCAAGCTCCCATCTACAGAAGTAAGAAGGTTGCAGTAGGTTTAATTCTCTTCCCTTCCAGTCTTTGATTCGTTAATTTATGGTAATTGGTCTCTTGTTACCTGCCGCCGTCACTCCACACATTAAGCTTGGTTACCAGCTTTGGCTTTGCATATTGCATTCATCTTTTGGTCACAATGGCGTTCAATAATTCATAATGTAACTTGTGTTTGTATTATGTTTGGTTTCCAAAGTTAGCCAAGAATTTCTGCCAAAATATCACCCTTTGTAGTTTATGGGGGGGTTTTTTCCTCCCAGAAGTGTATGAAACACATTCGCTGGGATTGTTTTCATTTCTAAAGGCTTTTTCATATTTTAGCTTTTTTTTCGTACAGAGTAAACAGCCAGAGTTTCTTTCAAAGCAAAAAGATTTAGCTTTAGGGCCTGTTCACACGACGTCCTTTTCTGTGCTGACCTGATCCGTACGCTGGTGCACTAAAAATGCATCCCAATGTATCCCTATATGTATCCCTATGTGTTTTATGGGCTACAGCTCTCACGTGCGCAGTCCGTTCAGGTTACGACAGAAAAATACTGCATGTCACATTTTGTACGGTCAGGAAATGCAAAACGCATCAAAAACGCACTGCACTGCAGCTAACATACTGACAGCCCCACTCCAGCATAAAAAAAAGAATACAAAAAAAAAACTGGAACGCATCAAAAACGCGCCCAAACACATAGCACCGCGTCTGCTGTTCCGCACCTGTTCCGGACACGATCAGGACCTGAAACTCATGTGAACTGGCCCTTATACATTTTAGAAGTTGTGGGACCCAAAACAAGAAAAAAGGCTTTTTGTTTCTGCATTTAAACCTGTAAATTGTAAGGCACAGCTCAACAACTTGAGAGATTTGCAGTTCAAAAATGATTGATAGTTGAATGCAGAATTATTGAATTGAAACAGTTTGCGATTAGAATTGTTTATTATTCTAGCTTTAGTGACCGAATAATTGGGATTTTATTAAAGACAGGAGGCGAATATTTTGCATATCTCTCAAACCACAAGAAAAATGGCGACGGGGCGGGGCTAACACAAATTCGTCTGTAAGGGGCGGGGCTAACGAAAAACGTGCTGCGGCTACAACAAAATGGCCGCCATGGCCAGCAGAACGATCTACAAGAAGATGGCGGCGGAGCTAATGCCCGCACGGCGGCTCCAGACAGGGAAAAAGAGTCAGCAGAAGGCTGTGGGGAGAGGTAGGACTTGGATTGAGAAGACCCGGGTGGGGGGTCGGGGAGAGAGGAACAGTGCAAGAAAGCACAGTAGTATGGTGGCTATTAGAGCCAATTACAACAGGAAGAAAACAGCAATACAGGAGCGAGATGTACGAGTACTGACCTGCCATGAGGCTAGCAGCAAAGAAAGAGGAGGGATCTTAGTGTGGGTGGACTTATATAATATGCTGTGTGCTGCTATTGGTTATTTCTGTTTCTGTTATGTTTCTTTGCTGCTATGAGGAATCAGTAAAGAGAGATATGCAAAATATGAAGCCTCCTGTCTTGCCATAAAATTGGGGATTATGGCAAGGGTAAGTACGGCAAAGTCCTTTAAAGAAAGAAGTCAAGACATTTTGTGAATGGAGGATAGTGAGGAGGGGCAGGTGATGCGATCAGAGCAATGTACAGCTTGGGTTGCACATCTCTCCCTCTAAAGGTGCCCATACACCTTACGATTATCGTACGATAATCGTATGCGATCGACTTTTCGTACGACAATCGTAACGTGTGAATAGAGTGCCCGACCCTTAGTACTGTACAATCGTACGACTTTTGACGGTCAAGCATGTTTGAAAACTTTGGTTGATCGTACGATGTTCGCATGGTTGGTGGCGTTTCCGTCCGTCAAAAGTCGTACGATTAACACTGCGCAAACGAAAATAATTGCGGTCAATTACCGCAAGTCGTCCTGGTGGTTTTTTTTAACTACCGCTGATTGAACCTTTCGATAATCGGGGCAGGATGGGGCCGTTGTACGAAAATCGTACGACGGTTCGATCATCGGACGAAAAGTTTAGTCCGATAATCGTAAGGTGTATGGGCACCTTAAAGGTGCCCATACACTTTACAACCATCGCAAGACCTTAGTCTTGCGATGGTTGTAAAGTAATTTAAAAAACGTACGATCTGCCCATCTTGGACAGGCAGATCGTACTTGCGATCAGGGGGGCGGGCTTCCGATGGCCGCAATGCTGAACGGGCAGTGTGCGCGTGCGCACACCGGCCAGTTCGGCATTTGTCTCCCGAGCATCATTCAAACCAGCCGAAAATCGTAATGGTTTTCTAGCATGCTCCTTAGACAAAAGACGTGCGATCGTACAGTAGAAACGGTCGCACGTCTTCATTCACACCGGCGATTCTCGTACGATCGCGGGATTTCCAGCGATTCTCGTACAAGAATCGTGCAGTGTATAGGCACCTTTTAGGGCTGGTGCAGACTTGGGCGATTGCACACAGCGGTTGCCCCGCGGCCCCATTGATTTTAAAGGGGCTACATAGACACGGCAATCGATTGAAAAAAGGTACACGTACCTTTTTTGCGATTGTGCGTGATTGCATGAGCGGAATCACGGCGGGAAACCACACGATGTGTCTGGCACGACTTGGGTGCCATTAGAAAATAATGCCACCGCCAGCGCAATCAGCAGTGGTGTGCAGTTCCGTGACCGTGCGACCATCTGCGTGGTTTCGTGCATGATTGCTGCGCGGTTATAGATCGCCCAAGTGTGAAGCTGGCCTCAGTGTTGCATGCAAGAGACGGCATGCTGCCAAGTAAAATTTTTATACTTTTCAGCCGCCCTCTGCACGTAACACTACAATCTCAATACAAATTATTAAGCTAAACATGAGACTGTAGTCCATCACGGGGCAAGCTTGGAGCAATGACTACTTTACAACACACACAGAGATCATGGAGAACAAAAGTAGTCACCCTCCAGAAGAAAGGACAGTGCCAGCATGAATTCAGAGATGATATGAGGATCTACAGCTGAGTGATACACAAATAAGCTTCGTTACTAATACGGGTACTTGAATGCATTTTTAAGATTTAACTCCTGAGTTTAGTGACACTTTAAGCGCTGTCATATTTACATATACACCGAGTGGCCAGCTTATTATGACCACCTGACGTTTGTAAGCAAATTAGCTATAATTTTGCGCTGAAGTTGCTAGAGGGCCAGACCATTATAAATAGGGAAGCAGGTTGTTTACCACGACAGTAGAAGTGATTTTTTTCTGAAGATATGGGTAAACCACGCGATTTAACAGCCTTTGAACGTGGGATGATTGTTGGCGCTCGGAGCCATGAAGCGAGTATCAGCAAAATCAGCAGAATTCATTAAATGTTCAAGAGCAGCTGTTGTTAAAGTGTTTAAAGACTGGACTGTCAGCCGAAAATCTGGGTCTGAACGTGCGAATTGTGTCCGTCAGCGACTAGTCAATGTTAGGGCAGAGCGGAGAGTGGCAAGATTGGTACAAGACAACAGAAGGGCAACAGTGCAATGTCAGATTCCTCGCATCACCTTTCAACATCTCGTGGAGTCACGAGGCGGCCCAACGATGTCATCTCATGGAGTCATCTCGTGGCCCAACGAAATACTGATGGGGTGGTCATAATAATCTGGCCACTCAGTGTATGTCTATGACTATTTGTAAAATTAAAAATTGTAAAAAAAGTTTTTTTCCCTTTACAAAGTAATACTGAGAATTTCTGCCTATGACAACATGTACCACGTGTGTCTTATTAAAAAAAAGTGTCATAACGATGCAATATGAATGATGATTTGGAATGCTTATCTATGTGAGTTTAATTGTCATGTGTTTGTATGTATGTCCATAGGTGGGATCTCTGCACCAGTGATAAGGACCAGCTGCCAATTCCACAGCCTCAGACTTCCACAGCTTCCACAAGAACCATGTTACTTATCGACTTATCACAATGTCTCTATTCAGCAAGCAAGGCTGGCAAGCAGTTTCTTTGGCAAATGTGAGTTATATGTAAATTATAATTTTTTTCTTCCTATTCTGCTCTCTCAGCAAAGTCTATTTAAAGCAGAACTACAGGGAATATTATTATTATTATTAACCCTTGCAGTGTGGCTACCCCATGCACTGCAAGGGTTAAGTGCTCCTTTTGTCTAGGGAGGAAAACATCAAAGTTATGTTCACCCAAACCTCGGAGCTGGCGGCTGTGACAGCGCTCCCTCCTGTCTGTCTCCTTCTGCAGCAATGGTATGTCCCTCTGTGTCCTCACATCCTATGCACTGTGTATAGAATGTGATAATTTACAGAACCTTAGACCTCTGCAACGGAGGGTAAGAGATGTTCCAGGGACCGGTCTAAGAGCAATCTGGCTTCCAGGATCAGGTGAGTATAATTTTATTTTTCTCCCTAGACCAAAACGAGCACGTAACCCTTGCAATGCGGGGGTAGCCCCACTGCAAGGGTTTATAATAATTTTCCCTGGAGAACTTTGTATAGAAAATGATGTGCTTCTAAAAATACCAGTTGCCTGGCTGTTATGCTGGCTTCACTACTTTGAGTCACCAACCTTAAATAAGTAAACGGATCAGGAACATCAAAAAAAAAGTCAGAAGATTTTTCTGCATTCTTATTCAAGGTTATTGACTCAAAGTATTGAGGCAAAAGGGTCAACAATGGGAGCCTCCGTGTTTCTCTCTAGATTGGTTTATTTTTCTTTTGATGGCACTGTTGGGCTTTTGGACAGCAGTATGGACCCAGCAGGGAAGCAAACTCTGTTCAATACAACACAAAATGAAGAAATCTGTTTCGGGTGTTTGTTGCTATTCACTCTTACCTAAATTGTCCTACAATGTTGTGTATGCTGTCTCTGCAGAATGTGTCAGAGGAATTTCTCCAGCACAATGCTAATTTATTTATTTCATGTATACAGTAGTGTATAAATCAGTCATAACATTTAAAGCCCAATTCCATTCCTATTTTTTTTTCTATTTCATTCCCCAGCTGTGTTTAGAAATACAGCTTAGTGTAGCTCTGGTTATAATACCTTCTTTCTGGTGCCATCCCCTGAAGAGTCATCACTCCATGATCCAGCACCAGTTCTCTTCCTGTGAGACTAGGATGCCATGGACCTGCCCCCAGGAGGCCGTGTCTTCACATCACCTTGCACTCACAATACAATGATCTAGAGTCGAGAGCAAACATTGTTACATGAGGCTCTCTGCATCATTAAGGACTCCCCAATACTGGACCAGAAGCAAGAGGAAATTGCAGGCCATGGGACCAGCCAGAAGAAAAAGGCGAGTATGCTAAAAATGATCAAAAATACATAGGGACCTCTGTGGGGGTGTGGAACTGGGCATTAAAATAATGCCCGTAATCTATCCAGTGGACATTTAGTAACTTAGCTCCTCACCATTTAAATGAGATCTGTCCTGACACATTTCCAGCCATTTCTGACCTCCTCATGAAAATATTATTTGTGTAGCGTGTCAGTATAGAGTAACTATAATCCTTTTAATTAATTTGTGTCCTAACCCCATTCTGTTCAGTACTGTCCATAGTGTTTCCGATTCTACTTAGTCAAAGGCCTTGTGTCCAATGTCCAAAGACACCACAAGGTTAGATCCCAGACTCCTGCGCTAAATGCATGTTTAATTTCAATCTCTTAATATTTGTAAAGGTATGTCTGCCTGGCATACTGTAAAGCCCATTTTTGTCTCGGTCCACTAGGTTCAAAATTACTTAAAAGAGAACTATGGGGTAAGTGTTTTTCCCCATAGTTCTCTTTAGGATCACAGAAGGACATACACTAACCTCCTCCCGTGACCCAAAGCTCAGTATATAGCAGGGCTATTGCCCGCTATATACTCAGAGCGCCGTAGCCATGACGGATTCCGACACTACTGTATGGATCCACCCAGCTCCGTGAGTGACAGCTGGCTCTCCCAATCTAGAGGCAGAGTCAGCTGTGCCCGCCCCCTCCCCCATTCTTTCCTCCACTCAGCGCTGGAAGATCTGAGAGGAGAGGGGGGAATCCCTGCGGGGAGTGGTGACTGACAGTGACCGCTCACTGTAGGGAAACGATCGGGAAGTGAACGGATCGGTGCATGTTTCTGCTCACTTCTCGATCAATAGAGCCGATCTGTGACAGCTTCTTTGTTACAGGTCGGCTCTAACTATGAGGATGAGTGGAAATCACTCACCTCATAGTTCACCTTTTAAGTTCACACTAGCCACTTGCTAAAATGATCAATTTTAGCATGCAGGCCAGTGTTGTGGACGTGGGGTAGTGCCATGTGTTGTTACGTCAGACATTGTTCACATTTGTTTTTTACTTTATTGAAATGCCACTGACATTTCCTTCACTCTTATGACTGAAGGCAGCGTTGCAATGTGAACAGGACACACAGAAAATTATTTTTTTCTATGCAAGTCAGTCCACATAGGGTGGACAAGCCGTTAGAGAGGCATCTGCGTAGAAGTTTGGCTAGAATCTTGACATCACAATTAAACAGTGATATGGGGTGATACAAGTCCCATAATTTTATTGGATCTTTACGAGGCTTACCAGGACGCCCAATGATCAGCACTGCTCTCATGGATTTTGGTAGTGGGCCCAGAGAGATCGCTTGTTCATAGACTTTAAGCAGTTGGATCAGCGTGTCTAAATTATGATTATACCAATCTTTGGGAAGTCATCAGGGCTTCGGGTTTTTCTCCCCGGAAAGGATTGAATGGCGGTTTGAAGTTCATCCTCTGTAAACAGGTTATCTAAGTGAGTGATTTGAGCCTAGCCTAGTTTTAGGAATTTGATGTCATCTAAGAATTCATTCAGGAGTATATGGCAGTGAAGCCTTGTAGAGAATAGAGTAACTCGCCTTAATGATAGATAATACCTTTTATGGTTTATCCAAAGTCTTGTTCAAACATAGATGCTGTTTGATAAAAAAGCTTTTTTGCATTAAATGCATTTATTGCAGGTTGAGGACCCGGCAAGCTATTATTAGGATTGATGATTTACTTCGGTGGGATTCTTGGTATATTCCTGTTCAGCTCAGGATTGCAAGTAGAATCGGGCATTGCTATTAATGGACTTAAAAAAGGACCCACTTGTATACATCTAAAAGGCATCCCACTCAATTGCTTCATTAACGGAGACCCAATTCGAATTGAGGAATGGGCTGCTGTATCAGAGGTAGCAGATGAGTGTGGACCAGAGCCCATAGGACAATAGGCAGGAGATCTCACAGAAGGAATACTATCCATGTGAACCTGTGCAGAGGGGAAGCCCGTGAACTGCAGCTTGTGTTGTCGCCTGGTGTCACTGGCTGTGCCATTGCTGGAGACTTCTGCTCTGTACAGGGCACCAATACCTGATGCATGTGCAGTAGTGGCAGGAAGGTAATAACATTGTGATGCTACTATGTATACATGGTAGCATTGATGTGTAAATGTAGACCATCCACAACAGCTCTACCCAGTGGGAAGCACATCCTGCTTGTCCCTTCAGCAGGTGAGTCTGTGGAGCAATTGGACATGACCTTCTGATATCTGGCCCCATCATCTCACTCCACCTCCATACCCCCCAGCTTCTACTGATGCTTACACAGGTACTGTGATCTCTAGTCTGGCACCAGCTACGGTGTGTATCTGGAGTTACAGCTGACAGCACCACTCACCATTGTGTCTGCAACCACCCCCATCCCCATCATTGCACCAGCACCCCTGTGCCTGCACTCTCCTTCTCACCACCATGCCTGAAACCTCCCCACTGCACTTTAATTCCCACCCCCTTCGTGCTCTCTCACTACTGCAGCTGATCACCATCCTTCTCCTGCAGCACACCTGCACATGAACCCCGATTTCTCACAGCAGCGCCAGACCCCTTCCTCTCCTTCATGCCCCCACTTCACTTGCTACTGACCCATTGCCCGCCTCTGTGCTCACTGCCATTGCACTGATGCATGCATCAGCACTCGCTGCCAGTGCACCAATGCCAACTTATGTGCTCTCCACCAGCGCAGTGATGTGCCCTGCCCTTCCGTATTCAGTCCATTCAACGAACAGGTATAATTTTTGCTTTTAAATATAGGAATCCCCAACACGTTTTGTTTTTTCTGATTACACTAGTGAAACGTACTGTATGTGCTTCCATTTTATTCTTGTATATGTAAAACAGAGATGCATTAGTAATGTTTGCATGCCGTTATTCAGCTTTTTTGTGATTGCTTCCTCATCCTATTTAATAGAATAGTTTACTTTTAGCTGCCTTTTATAAAGTGCATAGTGGCAAAACCCTGTATGTCCTGCAGTGCATTGCTGCCCCCTAGAGGACCGCGTTGTAGTGACACTTGGCTATGCATTTTGATTTAAATTGATAAGAATTGTGCTACAGTGGAGCAATAAGTTAAATGTACACAAACAACATTTCTGATCTGTACAAAGTACATGCTTCCCTGTGTCCTTTTGTGATTAGTTTCTAACATTTAACATTAGTTTTTACCACTTTAACATAATATTTTTTTGGAAATGATAATTAGAAAAAGGGAACTGTTTTCTTTTAAAACATGGGTAACCAGGTGGAGGAATCAGAGCTGATATACCATGACATGTCATTTCTTCTGCTATTTTTGCTAATTCTCAATCCATTCTGTGCTCGGAAGTAGCGTCCGTGCATATGGATAATCCACTCTGCAAGATGGCATATGGATATGCATTCACTTTACCAGCTTAGGTTTTACTTCAGGTTCCCTTTTTAAAGCAGAACTTTAGTTCTACAAGTATGCAGCTTTGCCCTTTTCCAGTGCTCACAGATCAAAGCTTCATCGCTCCGTCCACAACTATCTTCTTGTCTTCTCGTTTCCTATCGCTTCCTATCGGTCATTAGGCGCCCACTGATGTTGCTACTCCCATGCATTTGCAGTGATCCCGCATAGGCTTGCATAGGGCTATACTCTGAGACCAGAGCCGCTTGGAGTGTGGCTCAATGTGGCTCTTGTCAGTGACCGCTTATAGATTTTTATAGGGCTATATTCTGAGACTAGGGATTTTTGAAGTATGGCCCCATATGACTCTGTGTGATAAACCCTCATAGACTTGTATAGGGCAATATTCTGAGACTGGAGACATTTGGACTACTTCCCATTTTGCCCTGCACATTGAGCTCTCATAGACTTGTAGAGGGCCATCCTGTGAGACTAGATATGCTTGAAGTATGGTCCTGCACAATGAGCCCTTGTATATTTGTAGAGAGTCTTACTCCAAGACTGGAGATGGGTGGAGCATGACTATGCACAATGAGTCCTTGCATATATGTAAGGAGTCATACTCTGGGACTAGAGATACTTAAGAACTAAAGCCAAACTTTTTTTTTTTTGGTTTTAGTCCTCTTTTGGGTCAAAGGATTCATATAGTAAGGTGCTCCTGTTTGCGGACAGCGCAGAGCCGCACTGCAGCCAGGAAAGATCCCAACAGTATTGTCGGGATCCACCCCGCTGCCTGATTGACAACTCGCTCTGCCTCTCTAGAGCCAGAGGCAGCTGTACCCGTCCCCTCCCCTGTCTGTCCATCAATAAGTGCGTGAGGAACAGAGATGGCAGAAGGAATCCCTACGGGGAGCAGTGACAGTCACGTCTCTCAGCAGGCACAACTGATGAGCGATCAGCGGTATGTGATCACTCAGTTCTTGATTATAGAGCCAACATGTGAGAGCTGCAATATCACACACCGTCTCCAAGTATTGGGAAGCGTATATTTTACTCTCCCAATACTTCTCCTTTAAATCAAGTGCCATTGTTGGTGCAGATGGCAGCCAGTCAGACTTCACATCAACTCGGAACTGGGTTCTGATTGGTTGTTATGTATGTCTGTCTTTGCACATTACCAAATACACCGCAGCAAAGATAAGCACCATAATGAATTTTATGTGTGCAGCTATAGATGTGCCTTTTTGTTTTTTATTATTGTTTTCTTATCACTAAGATTTTAAACCTTTAAGCTGCAGAGTTGAGATTTGTTATTTTCCCTGTTAAATAAATCCATTAATAGCTGTCTGACAAACAAATTTTTTTATGTGTAAACAACATTAGTCTCTTGGAAACCATGCTGTTCCAATCTGTTACTTCAAGCGTTTAGCATCTGGATATATTAGCCTAAATTTGTTTTTCAAGTATAAAAATAGCTTTTTGTTTGCAGCAATGCATTATTTCCCCAGTTGCAATTTTTTTTTGCATTGTTTATTTCTCTGCATTTTAGCTTCCCGTTACTCATATGCAGCTGTGAGAGGGGAGGCATTGTTTTTCACTTTGACCTCATACACAGCCACCTCATGTATAAGGATGCAGAGCAAGTTTCAGCCTGCCAAAGAACCAACTGACAAGACAGATGCAGTGCCAGAGGAGGTATGGCAAACCGAACACGCAGGAAGTTGTAAATAAGGGAACCAGTTTTGTCGTTTTAATCATCAGTAGCTCTTAGGGTTACTGCACAAGCTAACAGTTTTTGGAGGCACTTTTTAGCAATAGGGGCTCATGCACACCGGTGTATTAAAATTTTCTACGTTGGGTCTTTCTGCCTAATAAATGTGCATTTTGGTGTGTAATTAGGTGTGTGCAGCAATTAGGCGCATGTGCACGTAAACTAATTCTATTGGGCAGAATATTCGTTTAGTTGGCCGGCCGGGATGGATTTCAGTGCCAGTAAGCTGTCCTCCAAATGCAGGCTTGGGGCATTTTATGTCTTATGCCCCTCAAAGCTGCTCCAAAATACGCTGCAATGTGCCTGGACACATTAGTTAAATAAAGCTGTGTACAGAGGCATAAAAAGAAAAAAATCCTTTAAAATCTGCGTTTTTTTCTGCTCATATGCATGAGGCCCTAAAGACCATTTTAAGTTTGTGTGAACATCTGCATGCAAATCACCAAATTCACAGATGAAACGCATATGAGGGAGCTGTTTTACCTGCCAAAGGATTTGTATTTCTTTTCATTCAGTCCCAAGATTTACACCACTCACTACTGCAGTTAAGTAACATTTATAGACCTTGTTCCTTCCCAGCCTGTAAATGGACAGTGAAAGGAGAAGCTGCAGACTAATGAGCTTATCTCTGTCACCCTGCTCTCTACTCCCATAAGCATGCCCATTGTTAGCACATGAGAGTAGTAGCACAGCTGTCTGGATCCTTGTGCTGCTACTCCCTCCCCCGGTCTTTTGTACTGCAAGTAGCTGATACCAAGTGAAATCCAGGTATTAACACTGCCTGTATTCAAAAAATACAAGTAATTATGTATTGATGAATTCAGACCTGCAATAATTTGTGTCTAATAAATCTTCCTGGAGTTCAGCTTTGACCCAAACTATAAATGGTAAAAGTAAACTGTAACAAACTTGGGAATTCCAAGCTTTGGCTTTACCTTTGGCTAAGAAACCAAAGCACAGACAGAGAATTCATATTGGAGACTGCCCTTATTCTTTAACCCCAGTGTAGGTGCCAGGTTGCTGTGTGAGAGGAAAAGTGGCTATGAGTAGGTAATGCAGCAGTCAGGAAATTTATGAAACATTGTATATGAATATTTTGCATTTTCATTTTTAGCCAGCAGTTTGACTTCTGGGCTTCTTTTTCACATATTTATCAAATTTGTTTTTTTCCCACTGCCGAAAAAAGGCCTGTTGGTTACAGAATTCAGTAGCTCAAGATGCGCTTTACACATACAGCTGAACGAGTCATTGCAGTCACTCATTCCCTTCCTACTTCAAAGGGCGTTTTAATGTGGTATTGAACTTTCAAACTTTTCTTTGAATCCAGATCAAACAAATATATATTACCCAGCAAAGTATTTCTTTACATTTTTGCCCAAACACTTAGTCATCATGTTTTTGAACAGCTAGTTCCAACTTTCTCGTTTTTGCTTCCCTTAACTTCCTGTCAGTACAAGATCACAAGGGCAATCTCCAGTGAGAGAGAGCCTCAACCGTTCCACTGCCAGGCCTTGCTATCCATTTCTGACCCCAGATGGTCCAGACCAATTTTTGCAATTTTTCACTTTTTAAAAAAATAATTTTTCACTGACCGCTCTCAGAGTTAAACCATGTATGTTCTGGAAGTGCAGGACCATAGAATAAAAACATTGTTCTACTGATTGTGTAGGTTCTGTGATAGTTCCGCAAATGTTTATTTCAATAAAAATATGCTAAAGTCGTTATAGGCATACAGGAAAACAACTTAAAGGAGAACTATGAGGTGAGTGCTTTTCACTCATCCTCATAGTTGTAGCCGACCTGTGACAATGAGACTGGGAAGTGAGCGAACATATACCGGCGTTCGCTCACTTCTTGATCTTGTCACGGCAGAGAGCTGTGACAGGGGAGGGATTGGATTCCCCCCTCCCCGCTCCGATCTACCAGCGCTGACTGGTGGAACGGACGGGGGAGGGGGCGGGTACAGCTGGCTTTGCCTCTAGATAGGGTGAGCTTAGGGTGACAGGAGGACGGTAGTTTAACTAAATCTAAAAGATAAAACTACTGTATACTGAGTTAATAACAAATATTGGTAAATTTTAAATTGCACCTTTTTGCTAAGTGGCTTACACTAAACTCTGGACAGTGTCCTCGCACCTAAGCATTGTAGTAATGCCCAATCCACTGTAATGTTTGTGCACTGCTTTGGTGTGCATTACGATAAAATGATCCAAGCGTACATTTTAGCGCAATGGGGCATGTTGCAACGGATGGCTGCTCATAGAGTTGAATTAGTGTAATTTAAAAGATACTGGTATTTGAAGAGCAGGCCTGATTTGCTGTTGGCATTCATGTTCATCCCATAGATGTTCAGTAGGGTTGAGGTCAGGGCTCTGCGAAGGCTACCAAACCACACTCATCAAACCAAGTCTTTATGGTATTGTGCACTAGTGCACAGCCATGGTGAAACAGAAAAGTCAATTCTTCCAAGACTCCCCCAAAGGAAATATACACACAGGGAATTATAGATACCCCAAAATATAAATATAACTTTATTAAGACCTAATTACTTCTTAAATATGATTACCACACAAATGTATGATGTGATGCCACTAATATACAAAATGTGCAAAGCATCATAGTATAAGTCACCAACATTATATAATCATCTCAACTGCAAATAGTAAAAATATAATTCATGTCAAGTTTCTGATATATGTTTTTTGGCATGGAAAGCTCAAAACACTGTTCAAACCATTCACTCACTATTGGTGCATACAGTAGCATTCCCGGCACATATCCCAATGTTCATAATCAACTGGTAATATAAATATGATGGATTTCACTTTTCAGACAAGTATAGCTCATAAATAGCTCATAAATATACACGGGAGATCCATGAACTCATCAGATGAGCCTCACATTTACATATGTTCCCTTTACATATGTTTGTGACCGGTTCAAGTTATTGATACATCTATAGATGCACAAATAGATTGTAAGTGTGAGAGAGTACCCAATTGGGTTTAGATTTAATGGCTTGTTTAAACCCTTGCACTACATATCTGTTGATTAATCTAAACAAGATTGGATAGACAAATTGTAATGCATGTGGCCAGTTTAAAAGCTGCAGCAGTATTGTGTGTTTCCCAATTGCATATTTAGATGCTTATTCTGAACTCATGGTATGGGTTGCCTACCATTGCATGACCTTCTGTACATTCACGCTAGAGAAAAAATTGCATTCCTCAGCCTATGTCTACTATTACAGCAGAAAGCTTGTTTTACAATTCTTTTAAACATTTCTTTTTGGTAAGAACGCGAACAGCCCCCTGTGAAGATATATTCTCAGCTCTTCACACATCGCACTGAATACGTATTTGCAGATACTGGAAAGAAGGCAATGACTTGTAAGTATGTGCGGGAAAACCCTAGGCAGCACATTTAAAAGGTAGACATGAAAGGCAAAGAGTCTTTGAAACGGTCTTCTGATACCTGAAATACTATCAAAGTGGTTTTTCAAGAAGCAAAAAATAAAGGAAATTAAACTTTGCTCTCTTCGGAAGTTGGCAAGATTTTTCCAGAAGTTGTCAATTCCAGTAAAAAAATATAGCAAAACAGGAAAAGTGGTTATGTATCTGAAGTCCCAATAAATAATACATGACGGTTTATGAATAAAAAATGTTGCCATTCATACCACATGTGACTGTGCAACATTTTCAACCCTTGTCAAGTTAAACATTATGTATCAAATGTCTGTTAATGATTGCACAAGGCCTTTCTTTTCAGTACAAGTGCATTGGGATCTCCCTTATGGCTCCTGTGGAAAGAGAATCTATATGGGCATGTAGGAGAACCACATAAGGGATCGTGGGACATGTAGTGTATATGTTCAGGTCATTACTGCCTGCTGTCCAACCGGAAGTTTGGAGAGTGGGGAGTCAACATGTTAAGAGGTAAAAAAAAATGTTTGGTAGCACAGTAAGGAAAACTGTGGCTCATGCAATGGATCTATTAAGAAACCTTAAAATAAAACAACCCAAAAAAAAACCTGAAGGTTAAATACTACTTTAATTGCAACTGGGATGTATTTGTGGTTTTATCTGGCAGGCTACATCAGCAGTCCAAAATGCACATGGAAGGAAACCAGAGTACCAGAGGAAACCCATGCAATCAGTTTTACATTAAATCAGGCATAGGCAAACTGCCGCCCTCCAGCTATGGTGGAACTAAAAAGGCAAATGCCTAATTAAATTTCTAGTTACACCACAGCTGGAGGGCCAGTGTTTACCTTAAACTGTGAAATGAGTTGGAGGAACTAGTGGGGTTTTTAAATATTAACCCTATATCTCACCATTTGTCCCCTCATTCTAAAGCTCCCATTGCCTAGTTCTTCTAGATTACATGTTCGTTTTTAGGGTTTTGCTAGAAGGACAGGAATGATCTTGGAGCCATCATCCACTTTTGAAGAGCTAGATCACATAGGTTTCCATTGCAAATCGTTAACAAAAGCACAAAAACGGGTAACAGTAGTTTTCTAATATTAACTGTCTGGCTTTTGGGATTTGAACAAGCCGCATTATACACATACAACTACACACATAGTAGCTGGCAATATCACAATCTCGCAGGCAGATGTAAAAAAAAACAAAAAACTATGCTTTTCCCCTGCAGCTGGCTCCGTTATTGTTGGCCACAGCAGAGATACTTACCTTCTCTTTGCTCCCAGAACGATGCATCAGGGGAGTACAGGGATAATCAGCAAAACCTTCTTTAATAAAAATATCTGGTACTTCTGGGTATGTGATGTATTCTCTTTTCTAATGTGATAGTGCTGGTTCTTAGTGATTGGCCCTGCTCTGTTATATAAAGGGGAAGTGTGTCCTTAGCCATTTGTAAGCGGGCTGGCATCAGCTCAGAGTCTTCTTTAAATGGCTTCATGCTGCCAGGAGCAAAGAGAAGGGAAGTATAACATGCTGCAGAGGTCAGCTTTACATTATACAGTATGTGCCCTGTATAGGCAAAGCACAGGTTCACTGTAAACACCATCCTTATTTTACATTTAAAAATTATACCAAGGAAGTGACATTTAAAAAGCATGTGTTTTAATTCTGAGACTGGAATACAATGACTCTTTATATAGGAAGCTCCAAAAATGATGTTGTGAGCAGAGTTTTCAGGCTGCTAGCATTGTCATTATGTTTCTTTTGGAATCTTGCTCTATTCTCATACATTAGTGTACAAACCAGAAAATAATGGATTTCTCCAGTGTTTGCTCTGGCACTCACCTCGGTGCCTGTTATTATTGCCTCTTGTCACTCTTGTTTTCTGCTGTCTGTAACCAATTTTAACATATCGCTAAAATGTCCCTCTTTTGTCTTGTGTAACCTTGAGAAGATTGGATTCTCTTTGCCATCCTAATGAACATTTTGTGACAGGATCTCACATGACTGCATCTTGCATCAGAACAGCTTGAACAGGGATTGATCACCATGCTCGCTTATGAGGAAAGCATTCCATATGCTGCTCTTAAGCTGAGCATGCACTTGTAGTTTTTTCTCATTCAGCCCACAGGGGCTTGCTAAACACCGTGGATGGGGGAATCTTCCCTGCTGAGTTATTGTATTCTAGCAGCCGGCATCCAAAGATGTTTGGCTTCAGTCACTGTTCAGCTAACAGTTTTCCACCCAGTTCCTACAACAACAGTTGGTTGAAAAATTTACTTTTGTGCAACAGAGTGATGCGAACAGGACTATACACAACTCGAGTCAGCAGGACTCATCTTTTCCATCAGTTGGCATGCATCATTGTGCAATTTTTAACTTGCAATTTTCAAATGATTGCCATGTGTCCTGGTCTTATCTGTCCCGTCCCTTCTCACTGATCTCTCATGTGAAGAATGAACCCAGAAGCGCTAAACTCCGAGCAGTTCCAGGTTCAGGGCTGACGATCTCTAGCTGGCCAGGAAAGAGGGTAAGCAAGCACAACCTATTCACCGTTGGCTTGAACAGAGTGCATGGGTAAAATTGTGGCGCTATTAGACCCCTGATGACTCTTTAATTCCCCTATTGATAAAAAAAGTGTTTAAAAATTAACGTTTAACTGGTTGTCGTCCGGCCATTTATTTACTTTTGGCCAAACGGCAACCAGTCTAATTTAAAAAAATAAATAAATCTTTTAGGTTGAGGAAAGTGTGCGTCTTCTGCAGCTGCTGCCAGCTATCCCAGGCTACGCTGTCCTTTGTGAGGGCCCGGCATGGCTGGTCTCTGTGGCTGGATCCACAATCACTGAATGTGGAAGTGATGTGAATTACATCACTTCCAGTGTCACTCTGTTATTTGTCTGGCTTCTGTAGCCAGAGAAGAAGCTGAAGAACCAGATCTCTGTTTCATCCCGCTTCTTTGGGGCCCCTAGGAGATATTAGGGGTCTAATAGACACATACCAACCCATACAAAGGCAAACATGCGTTGGGTGAGCCTATGTGCGAAAACAAGGATTGCACCACACATGTTACATTTAACTGTGAATGTCGGAGTGTAAGTAATAGTGTAAGTAATAATTCCAGGTCCATTAATCACTGTTTAACACTAAATTGATGAGTGGTAGAAGCTTGTAAAGTGTCGCCTATGGCCAATTTTGGGTATGGTAGTTTTTTTGCGATTGGACGCCACATGCAGTTTTAAGGCTTCACATGTTTGGTATGTATTTAGCCAACATGACCCCATCTTTTATATTTTACCAATGAATTGCGTAATAATTGCGTAGTTTTCATAACACAACATAGGAAAAACTGTTTTTTTCCCCAAAATGTTACTTTTTTTTCTTTTATATAGTAAAATAATTGAAACCCCAGTGGTGATTAAATACCACCAAAAGAAAGCTCTGTCTGTCCCAAACAAAGTATATAAAATAATTTCAGTACAGCTTTGCATGACTGAATAAATGTCAGCCAAAGTACTGTAACGCTGAATACTGAAAAATGGCTTGGACTGGAAGGGGGTGTAACACCCTGGTCTTCAAGTGGTTAAATAAGTTTAAATACATTTAAAAACATTTTGTAAATAAGTGATGAGCACACGAATATGAAAATAATTCTAGTGCCATCATTAACTGTTAACTTTAGATTGATGACAGTTTGGGGATTTTAGCCGTATCACCAGGGGCATGCAAGTTTAACACTTGATATATTTGGTATCTCTTTACTTGACACAACCTCATCTTTTATATTTTACAAAAAATTGGATATTATATTGTGTTTGTGTGAATTAAAATTAATTTGTGATGCATATGGAAGAAATGACTGGCCAACTATATGGCCGATACACTCAATTTGCATCTATTTGGACACCCTGGATTCTCCACTTAGACCCATGCCCAGACTGATATCACCTACCTCATCCCTTTTTCTCTCTGGATACCATGACTGGATTCTCTGGACCTTGCCTGAGACTTGTCGACTCCCAGACATGCCCCATCTACCCAATATGTCTACATGTGCCCCCGCTCTTTCCCCCTCTCCTTCTTTCTTTTCCTTTTCTTTCCTTCCACTCCTTTGCATCCCTCCTCTCTGATACTACCTTTACACTACTGTTAGTCCCAGGCGTTATTAATATTGCCGGAACTCTTCTATTGCTCTACCTTTGAAGGCTTTTAGTAACCTAAAAAAATGGTTATGGTTACCCTGATATGAGACTGTTAATGTCCTATGATCTGCTCGACAATTTCAGACAATGCTTTTACATAAAATGTGCATACGCCTAGTGGCCTAGATGCAGACTTTATCCGACTGCCTATGCCTTCCATCTTTATCCAATGCAATTTTTCTCTTATGATGCCTTGGGACACCTCCTATTTTGCATGTAATTTACTTCATAGATCTTATATTCTTATTTATCTATTTTTGTTTTGTGATGTCTTATTTCTGTACCATGAAAATGTGTCTAATAAACTTTGAATCTTTACAAAAAAAAAGTAATTTGTTTATTATTTACTGAATATATAGATTTGATCAACAGCAGGGCAAATATTGTGGGACATAAAACATTGCAACTGCCACCATTTTATTCTACAGGTTCTCTGCTTTCAGAAAATATAACATGTTTTTGGGGTTTTACGTAATCTTCAGGTCCAAAATGTGCATTTTAATGTGTTCAAAAATTAGGAAAAAAATGGCTCCAGCAGAGAAAGGGTTAAAGTGCAAGACCAGCTTCTGTTTGAAAAGTAGCTACTTGGTTCTACTTGGAGACAATTTTTTTTAAATACAATTTATAAATGTTTTTACTTGTGAGCTTCCTTCTCCATGCGTGTGAGCTCCAACTTTTTATCATTTCAGTGACAGCAAATGAGCTGTGGAAAGGAGTGTTGGCAGATACGTCAGGAGGATCTCGTAAGGGAAGAGGTAAAAGAACCAAGAAGAGGATTAAAAAGAATCTGAACGTTGGACAGCGTATTGGAGACGGTAAGGTCTTTGTGTTCATTTTTTGAAACCCTCAGTCTTATTTATGAAAAGTGACTTAAGGGTTAACTCTCTAAAGCGTAAGGCATAAAGCGCTTTTTTTAATTTTCTTTTTTTTACTGAAAAGTTCATTTTACGACATTAGGATAAGGTTTTTTTTTGTCATTTCAAAAACATGTTATACATGAACAGGACGAACAATGTACTTGGGTCCCTATGAACAATAATAAAATGAAGACAAGCAAACCATAAAATAAATTATGTAAACATAAGTATGAAGATAAAAGTGTGAAGATAAAAAATAAAAACATTACATTAGCACCAATTTGTTCAATGCAAGCAACAGCTACACTTGAAAAGCTGCAGGATGCCCAGTAAGACTGCAGTAATATCAATCATAAAGTGCAGTATTATCAGTCTCAAATTGTAGTGGTGCCCAGGAAAGAAATAACACTAATAATAGAAGTAATAATTCAATATATATTAATCTCACAGCATCAGGGAAAAGGCTGTTCCTCAGTCTGGTGATTCCTATTGCTAAAGCCAAACCTTTTTTTGTATGTAGTTCAGTTTTGGGTCATTGGAGTATGTTTACTATTGTAGTCCTGTGACCCAAAGTCAGCATATAGCGGGCTACTGCCCACTATATGCTGACAGTGCTGCAACCAGGAGGGATCCCAACAATATAGTTGGGATCCACCCAGTTGCCTGATTAACAGCTGGCTCTGCCTCTCTAGAGCTACACCCAGCTGTGCCTGTCACCTTCCCTGTCACCTTCCCTGTCTATCCCTCCAATGAGCGCTGGAGGAACAGAGAGGGGAGGGTGGAATCCCTGTCAGAAGGGGTGACTGATGGTCATCGTTCTCTACAAGGATAGCTGAGCGATCAATGGTTTGTGATCACACAGCTCTCTACCTATAGGGCCAACATGTGACAGCTGCAGTGTCACACACCAGCTCGTTTTATTACACCGGCACGTTTTATTTAAGGCAGAGGGGCCAACAGTCCATAAGGAGGATGGGAAGAGTCCTTTGTTATACTGAGGGTCATCTTCATGCACCTGCTGTTATAAATATTACTGATGATGGGCAGATTATACCACTAATACTCTAGGCAGTCTTCACCACCCTCTGCAGTGCCTGTTTGTCCACTGTACAAAATGGTAATGCAAGAAGTAAGCTAGTTCTCCACCACACACCTATAAAATTAGATAATGGCTGACGTATCCAGGCCAGCACACTTCAATTCAATGCATATTATCTTTTTTTTGTGTGGATTATTGTATTGTAAAAATAAATTCACAAAGTTTCTGGCAAGGATTATCAAACCTTAAAATAAGGATTGGTTTTGGTTGGAGTTGAGGAGGAACCGAGCTATGGAAGCTGTGCTAAAAATAAAAGGCAGGCACAGGGCAAAGGACTCATTTCCTGAGGTCACCCTGCAGCTGATCTTTACCCATTACGGACGTCCTAGACTGTGTCTTTGTTATGAGGCAGCCATCTTCGTAGAGGCAGGGCTTTCGTGTGCTAGATCCTCCAATTAGGAGGACAGTAAGCAGCACAGTAGTGCCTTTAAATTATCACTGTAGATATACAGCTATTAGGCTGCAGGCACAGGCGTGCCTAGACGCACTCGCGTATCACTTGCGTAATTTTCAACAGTTATTCCAGACGAAGGTACATTTTAGGGCACTAGGTCGGCACAATTAACTTTAATTGTGAGTTTCTATGAGGTGTCTATAGAGCCATGTTTTATGAAGTTAAATTACCAATAAGAATTAAAGAGGAAGTAAACCACTTTGTTTTGTTGTTTTTTTTCGTCCTAATGTGCAAGTATTCACAGCATATTTGCACATTAGGTCACACTTGCCTTAAAAGTGTGCCCTTCTCCTCCGTTGTCGGATCGTTCATCATCAGTCTCAGCGCTGTTGTCTGCCACTGGCCTCTCCACTGCTGGCACTTCAGAGTTGCTAGAGTTGCTAGAAGTTCTTTTCAGCCATTGGGTGACCTCTGATGATGTGTTAAATCCTCCATGGCACTTGGATGAGTCATGGCAGCTTAGAGATGATGTGAATGGGCTGTGTGTGTACATTGTGCAGTGTATAGTTTACACAGAAAATTGTGGTTGGAGAAAGGGAGAATATTTTGGGCAGAAGAGACTTTGCATGTCCCTACCTCCCAGCGATTATTTTTATTTTTTTTAACTTTCCTTCCACTTTAAAGGCTTCCAGTACAGCTATGCAATATTAATGTATGTACTTGACTGAACAGTCTGTCTCTACAAGGGTCAGTTCATGCAGTTATCATACTGTGTTTGTTACTGTAATGAAAGATTGCAAGTAGATTTGCTTCTGCCCAACACTGTGCTCTACACTGCAAATAATAAATTGTCTATTCACACCTAAAAAAAACCCTCTGGAGTATTCGCTACTCAACAATGAAAAAAATTGGAAGGCTACTTTACAAATTTCTTTCAGGTATCTACAAGTGCTCAGTTTTGCATGCTTTTACTCTGGGACAGATTGGTAGATCAAACTTGTTTTACTGTTTTGTAGAACGATGGTCACGCTAACAACTGATCTTTTACTGCACATTTTTCTCCTAGGAAAATCTGGATTTCTGTGGCCAGGCTTGAATTCACCTATAGTATTGAACAAAAAGGAGCAAAACATTGAACAGCGGAATAAAGAGCAGCAGGAAGAAAGGCAAGCTCAGATATTTAAGGAGAGAGATCAGTGGGAGAAAAAGAAGAAGACCAGAGTTAGAAGAGAAGAGAGAGGATGGACTGGAAGAAGCTGGGGTGGACTCAGCGTTGGAAAACCTGATCCAGGTCCTAATGGAGGTGAGATTCACAATATGTATGTTAAAAAAAATATTGCCTGTAAAACTAAAAAAATGAGGCAAAGAAAAGAATGAATGATTATCTGTGCCGCTGACCAGTCGCCAGTCTTTGTTCTCTTGAAGAGATAAACTTTTTGAAAAATCTTATGCATCCCTCACTTCCAGGAATGTTGAATGCCTACTCCCCTGCAAAGCTCTGTGGTCCAATCTGCCAGCTCCTATATGTCAGTAGTGACAGAGGAGCTGTTGGAAGGAACCCCAGCGAGGGACCAGTCATGTGACACACTTGAAAAATGTTAGGTGCAAGTGTTTTTTTTCAAGAGAATGAAGATTGTTGACGTGGGTGCTGGGACAGGTATTCTTTTCTTTCAGAAAAACTTCTTTAACCACTTAAAGACCATGGTGTTTCACCCCCTTCCTGGCCAGGCCATTTCTCAGTATTCAGCGCTGCGGTACTTTGACTGATGTTTATTCCGTCAGGCAACGCTGTACTGAAATGAATTTCATACCATTTTTTGGGGAAAGATAGAGCTTTCTTTCGGTGGTATTTAATCACCACTGCGGTTTTTATTTTTTACTATATAATAAAAAAAGTCCCCTAAATTTTGAAAAAAAAACATGTTTCCCTATAAAATGTTATATAACATTTATTTTCAACCCAATTTTTTGGTATAATATAAAAGACGGGGTCACGTCGGGTAAATAGATACTAAACATGTCAACCTTTAAAATTGCGCACGCCCGCGAAATTGCAGAAAACTACCGCAACCAAAATTGGCCATAGGCGACGCTTTAAACGTTTTTACCGCTCATCAGTTTAGTGTTATCAGTGATTGATGGCCCTAAAATTATTGCTCTCACTCCGACGTTCGCAGCGATATGTAACATGTGCTGCATAATGGGCGCAATCGTCATTTTCGTACATAGGCGCACCCGAAGCATGTTTGCGTGTGTATGTGGGGGGGGGCGGGGAACTTGAACACATTTTTTGTGTTATTTTTTTTAATTATTATTTGTGAATATTTTTGTTAGCTTCTTTATTTTTTTTAATGCTGTAATTTTTTTTTTTTACTTTTTTTTTAGACTTAGCTTTATTGCTATAACATAGGGGACTAAGAAATCCCCTATGTAATAGCCAGTTCACCAAACAGGTCCTCTTTATGGAGACATCAGGGGTCTCCAAGACCTCTGATGTCACCTAGGGACCCCCACAGAAGCTGATGAAGCAGAGATCTGCTTCATCAGCTTCTCTCCGGTGTTCTGCACCGGAGAGTGACACTGAATGCAGGAAGTGATGTAATATACATCACTTCCTGCATTCGGGGACAGGAAGAGAGATCAAAGGGAAATCGAGTAATGATCTCACTCTGATCTGCTGTTAGAGCGTCGCGGTGCCGGTCCCAGCCGCACCCGCCACAGCGGATCACGGACCGGCAGCGGCAACGACTAGACATAGGTACGCGGGCGGGGAGCGCACACCCGCAGCTCCTGCAAGCTATCGGGCGTCTCTAGAGACGCCTGATTGCTTGTATGTAAACAGCCATCGCTGGCTGTTTACATGCTCACAGTTTTCCCTCTCGTGTGCGCGCTGAGTGCCACACACGAGAGGGGGGAGGGGCAAGACGTCTTAAGACGCCCTCCCACTCCTAGCAGACTCCCGTCCGGCCGTTCACAAACGGCCATGGACGAAAGGTGGTTAAAGAGGAACTCGAGTTATTAAAAAAATTAACCCTTGCAGTAGGGGCTACCCCTGGTGGGACTGAGGAATAGATGAGTATATCTTCTTAATCCAGCCCTTTGACCAAAATAAGCAGTTAACCCTTGCAGTGCAGGGGTAGCGCCACTGCATTTTTTTAGATTCCTGGAGTTCCTCCTTAGGTTTTGTGTTTTTAGAATTCCGGTTTGTGATTTATGTGTGATAAATATCCATGGTATAAATTAGGCAGCAGAAAGTGTACGTGCCTCTGTAATTTCGATGCTCTTAGCTGTGTTGCCATGGCATTGCGCTTTTGAACTGCACTTGATATGTGGAGTGGTTAACAGCAACACTGTGAAAATGTCTGTTGGACATTACCTTTTGTGAGCAGATCAAATAGATTTGGAAATGTTGAACTGAAGTTTTTCGAGGTGGAAGATTCTGGGTCACGATTTGAATACATTTCTTATTTTATTTTCTAATAGGTTGCTGTAAATGTTAGCCTCATTTTTCTCAGTCTTAGGTGCCATTATAAAATTACATAATGACAGTGTATGTTCTATTATATCGTATCATGGTATTGGTCTGGGTTGGAGATCCACAGCCCTTTTACAAGATGACAATTATACACACATACAGTGAGGGGAATTTATCAAAACTGGAGCAGTTGCCCAGGGCAACCAATCAGCTTCTCTCTTTCATTTTCAAACCTAAACTGAACATAGAAGCTGATTGGTTTCCATAGGCAACTGCTCCAGATGTTATCTGCTCCAGTTTTGATAAATTCCCCCCAGTATGTCTTATCATACTCTGCCCGATGTGCAGTTTAACACCCTTCCCCAATAAAGTCCTGGTAATCATAGAGTTCCAAAGCAAGACTTCTACCAATCCTTTTTAGCTTGGCTCTTATCATGTCCTGAGTGCTGCTATAAAGATTTACACTTGTCTCAGCAAACGTCTTGCTAGTCTGCTCAAACTGAATGTGTTTTCCTTAAGACTACATTTGACAATCTAATACAACAGTTACTGGTACATCAGAGTTTGCAGCTACTCCAATTTATATATATATAACTGAACTCCAGGCATGCAGCTAAATACATAGATGAAGCACATATCTGAGAGTTGTTTTACCTCCAAATAATTTGTGTCCATCCAGTCCTGAAATTTTCACAACCCTACCACGCAGCACAGTCCTGTCTGACAAGTCAGGAGACTTGATTTTTGTCTGCTGCATTTGGGTAACACTTACAGATCTTGCCCCCCCCAGCCCGTGATCGAACCCTGAAAGGAAATGGAGCACACTGATAATCTCAACTCAAATAAACTCTGCTCTCTTCTGTCAGTGCTAGCGATTGGAAGCTTGCTTACAGGAGAATCCTACCGCGCTCTTTACTGGTATGTACCTTGCGGTGGGTGCTGTAGTGACTGCGGATGGCACTGCTTCAGATTCAAGTAGTAAAGTATATCACCAGCGTACCGTGGTCAAATCTTCAGAAAGTGATCATTTTATTGATGCACACACATCTTGTCACATTGCAACGTTTCAGGGTCTTTTCCTAAGGCATGCCTGAGGAAGGGACACTGAGTGGTCCTGAAATGTTGCGATGTGACCAGATGTGTGTGCATCAATAAAATTATCACTTTCTGAAAATTTTACCACTGTGTGTTGATGATATATTGTATTACTGGAAGGCTGCTGGGAGGTGGGAGCAGGGGGAGCTAATCTTTTGAGAGAACATCTTGTAGAAAAAAAAGTTAGAAAATACTCTTTCCTGATACCTAGCTTCCGCACTGAGAGGGTGGCGACAGAATCATTTTGGCGTGATCCTGGAAAAACTGAGTTTCCCAAATCTAGCAAGAAGGTGTTCTAGCACAGTGCAGGAGCATTCTTCATCTACGAGATTTTAAATCCACAGCGCTCCTAGGATCTTGCCTGAAGGATCATGACTTCACCTTTTCCTAGGTGCTAGGTGTAAGGTAAGTAGATTTACTTTTTTAGATGGTGGCGGGAGCTCTATGTAATACGCAGACATTGGATTTTAGTAGAGGTTCCTCAATAGGCAGATGGCTGCTGCTACCCTGTGCACTTGACCTAAGGAAGAAAGACCCTGGGAATTCGGTTGATGACATAGACAGTACAAAGTCTATAAATTGCAGGTAACCAGGCAGAATATGTTGGTACAGCAGGTTTGTAGAACACATCCAAACTCTATACTAGTAAACAGAAATACTAAAGTCAGATGTACACGCATAGAATTTCGCTGCGTGGAGGCCGCTGTCGGCATCCCAGAAGATCGATGGAGCCAGTTGTAAAATTCTCAGCCAAACGGAGCTAGCATTTAATCAGCTGCTAGCTCTGTTCCTGTATTCTGACAGTGGTCGACGGCCGCTGTCAGAATACAATAGAAACAGTGGGGGATTCCTCGATCAACTCATAAGCGTTGATGGAGGAATATGTTATATTTCCTTCGCTCAGCTGGTAGGTTGAACAGAGAAAAGATATACGTGTATACCCAAGTCACACTGCGATCCTTCCCTCGGGATAACCCACTTATATTTTGTAAGGACCCTTTTGTCTCTTTGGACAGCAATAGAGGGAAAGTCTACCTATCTGGTGAAAATTGTGTTTAGGACACAGTACAGGAAGTAAAAATGAAATTTCTGGAATAAGAAGCAGATGGCCCAAAAAAAACGTGAGTCTATCCAAAATGTAGAAAAAATAGCTTAACCAGTTGACATCCGCGGTGTTAAACCCCCTTCCCATCCAGGCCATTTTTCAGTATTCAGCGCTGCGGTACTTTGACTGACATTTATTCCGTCATGCAGCGCTGTACTGAAATGAATTTTATACCCTTTTTTGGGGACAGATAGAGCTTTCTTTTGGTGGTATTTATTCACCACTGGGGGTTTTATTTTTTTACTATATTAAGGAAAAATTACCGAAATTTAAAAAAAAAAACAGTTTCCCCTATATTAAATGATAAAACATTTATTATTACCCAATTTTTTGGTAAAATATAAAAGATGGGGTCACGTCGGGTAAAAAGACACTAAACATGTCAAGCCTTAAAATTGCGTGCGCGCGCGAAACCTCAAAAAACGATAATACCCAAAATTGGCCATAGGCGACGCTTTAAAAGCTGTTACCGCTCATCAGTTTAGTGTTATCAGTGATTGATGGCCCTAAAATGATTGCTCTCACTGCGACGTTCGCGGCGATATGTAACATGTGTAGCGCAATTGTAATTTTTGCACGCTGGGGCACCGGACGCGTATTTACGTTTATAGGCGCGTAAACGTGGGGGTGGGGGAGTTAAACATTTTGGGGGTTTTTTCCCCTTTTTTTATATCTGACTTTTATTTTATTTTACTTTTTTATGTGTTACTTTTAGCACAACGAGCACATATAGGCGATCGGCGGGCTATGGACCCGCTGATCGCCTATATGTGAAACACCCGGTAACGGGTGTGTGCAATTATCGGGTCTTTTCTGCCCGTGCGTGCCCGCTAGGGGGCGCGCGCGAGCAGAAAAAAATTGTCGTCTGGAGACGGCAACCCGCAGATGTAGCAGTGCCGTCCGTCCATTTTTTTACTACGGGCGGACGGCAAGAGGTTAAAGTGTATAGCCACAAAGTTTTTTGGGTACAGAAAAAAAGGTTAGGGAAAATTCCCTTCACTTCCTGTCCAAGACAAAACAGGAAGTTAGAGAAAATCTCCTCAAGGGTTGGTTCACACCACAAACAGTGCGTTCCAGAGCGGTCAGGCTGGCTTCCCGCGTTCGGGGGGGGTGTCAATGCATTAAAGTCAAACTGCAACCCCCCCCCCTGCAGTTCAATCGCCCACTCTCGAACAGGTGGCACGTTACTGCCTGCGTTCCGGTCCAGTGCGATCTGCAAAAATGCTGCAAGCACTATTTTTGCAGTTCGCACTGTACCGAAACTCAGGCACCGATGTGCCCCACGTTCTGGTGGGGGTGTGGCTACAGTGCCATTAACTTCAATGCACCGCCACGCCCCCTCCTGCCCCTGAACGCAGGAAGCTGGCCGAAATGCGATTCAGTGCGTTCCAGAGCCCGACCGCTCTGGAACGCACTGCTTGTGGTCTGAACCAGCCAGAAGTGAGGGGAGTTACCCTCTTAGTTGTCCTCAGAACAGGTGTCCCCATAGGAAGATTTACCTCATGTTCTGGGGACAGGTCTTAATATCTTGAATTTTCCCTCACTTTCTCAGTGACAATGATCACCAATATAAATAGAGGGGTGAACTTATCCAGTGGGGCACAGACGGCAATGAAAACTTAATAGAGGGTCTTTCCTACTCTTAATAAAAACTGAAAAATTAAGGTTTTGCCTAGAGATACACTTTAAGGTTTACTTTGACTCCAGTTAGTGGAGTGCCCTTTTTTTTTTTTTTTTATACTTTCAGGTGTCTGCATTTGTATAAATTGCTAAGGGACTGTGCAGGATAAAAAATGACTCAGTATTGAAGCCAGATGGTCAGCATAATAGCCAGAAACCTAGTGTTTTCAGGAGGTCAGCAGTGGGAGCATCCATATTTCAGGAAAGGTTTATTTTAAGTAAACATTATTGGCCGTCATAGGTGTATTCTATTGGTATATCCCAGGGATGGACAAATTTCAGGATCCAGGTAGCCAATGCTTCTTAAAAATTCCAGCTGGCAGCTAACTTTTTAGATTTTCTCCCAGTTAAGGTCAATGGAGCTGGTTCCTAAAGAAAAATGCTGCTGGCTCCTGCATTCCATATTACTTTGTCCTCCCCTGATATAGCCACAGATACAGGAACTATACCAGCAAATTATTATCCTGCCTCTTATTATTGCAGGGGCACAAATTATGAAGTATTAAAATAAAAAATTTATGTTATCCAAGTCACATGCTGCTTGGCTACATTGCACTTGATTTATGTGAATGCTGTAGGTCTTTATGTAGAATTATTGTAAATGGTTATACTTAACTGAGAACGAAATGTTCTGCAGCTATGGACTTACATTTATGTAGAAGGATTTAAGTGGCCGATCTGGTATCCCTAAGTAGTGTTAGCTGTAGTGTTACAGATATAAATATATGGAAAATATGTTCCCCTGAAAATTCTAAAGGAAAGAATATGCATAGTCATTATAATTGTATTAATCGGTGCAATAAGACATTTATGATGTCTTGGGCCACTTCAGCCCTACAAGTAGATTTTGTTAAGCTAGCCTAATTATTTTCATTGCAAGCCTCAAATCACAAAAAAACTGCTATTAGAAGAAGGTCATTTTAACGTAAAACTTTTTTTTCTCCTCTAACAAAAAAACAACACTGGTTGAAAAGTATGCGTATGTGTTTATCCTGAGTGTAGCCTCATGTTTTAAAACTGACAGTTCTCCATGGTTGGCGTGTCGGAATAAAGAAGATACACTCACCTGATCCAGGGGATGCAGGATATTCCAATGCAGGGGAATGATTTACAGTCATGTGAAAAAAGTACACCCTCTTTGAAGTCTACAGTATGATTCCAGGTATCCAGACATAATACAAATCATCCAGCCCTTAGCAGGTCCTAAATGTAGGTAAATACAACCTCAAACAAACAACGACACATGACACTGTGTCATTATTTATTTTATAAACGTATAGCCAAAATGGAGAAGTTATGCGTGAAAAACGAAGTACACCCTTACTGCTTCCATAGAAATTAAGAGGTTAAGTAGCAGCCAGGTGCTGCTAATCAAATGCTCTTGATTCATTTTTCATCAGCAAGTGTGACCACCTTTATAAAAGTTTTAGCAGTTTGCTGGTCTGGAGCATTCATGTGTGTTAACACAGTGCCAAGGAGGCAAGACAATTGCAATGATCTTAGAAAAGCAATGTTGCTGCCTATCAATCTGGAAAGGGTTATAAGTCTATAAATCTACAGTGAGGAAGATTATTCACAAGTGGAAAACATTCAAAACAGCTGCCAATCTTCTCAGGAGTGGACATCCCAGCAAATTCACCCCAAGGTCAGACCGTGCAATGCTCAGAGAAATTGCAAAAACCCAAGGGTTACATTTCAGACTCTACAGGCCTCAGTTAGCATGTTAAATGTTAATGTTGATGACAGTACAATTAGAAAAAGACTGAACAAGTATGGTTTATTTTGGAAGGGTTGCCAGGAGAAAGCCTTTTCTCTCTAAAAAGAACATGGCAGCATGGCATAGGTTTGCAAAGTTGCATCTAAACAAACCACAAGACTTCTGGAACAATGTCCTTTGGACAGACGAGACCAAAGTGGAGATGTTTGACCATAATGCACAGCACCAAGTTTGCCAAAAATCAAACCTGGCATATCATCACAAACGCCTCATAACACAGCACCAAGTTTGCCAAAAATCAAACATGGCATATCATCACAAATGCCTCATAACAACTGTCAAGCATAGTGGTGGAGGGCTGATGATTTGGTGCTTGTTTTGCAGCCACAGGGCAGACCTGGGCACCTTACAGCGAGTAGACCATGGACTACTCTGTATACCAAAGTGTTTTAGAGTCAAATGTGAGGCCATCTGTCCGACAGATAAAGCTTGGCTGAAATTGGGTCATGCAACAGGACAATGATCTCAAGCACACCAGCAAATCTACAACAGGCTGAAAAAGAAAAGAATCATGGTGTTGCAATGGCCCAGTCAAACTCCAGAACTCAACCTGGCTGAAATGCTGTGGCATTAGGAGAGCTGTGCATTAACAATTGCCCACAAATCTCAATGAACTTAAGCAACGCTATAAAGAGGAGTATGCCAAAATCTTCCACAATGATGTGAGAAACTGATAAAGTCATACAGAAAACAATGTCTGCTGCTGAAGGTGGTTCTACAAGCTATTGAATCATAAGGTGTCCTTAGTTTTTCACACATGGCTTCTCCATTTTGGCTTTATGTTTGTAAAGTAAATAATGACACGGTGTAATATCCCATGTGGTATTGCTCATCTGAGGTTGTATTTAACTAATTCGAAGACCTGCTAAGGGCAGATGTATTCTATTATTTCCTGATACCTAAAAGAAAAGGTGCACTTTCTTTTTCACAACTGTAGTGTCAGTTAGTACCATGTAACTGATTGGGGACAGAGAAGTGTAGCCTCTCTTGCTTCTTTAGCCCAAGAGAGCCCGGTAGTAGCGATAGGTAGTATAGGGGGAAATGAAGAGGGACCAGTGTTGGTAGTTACAGACAAGCTGGAGTCACAATGCAAAATGCAGATGACTGTAGACTGCAGACAGTAATGTCACAGCAGGATACAGGAAACAGGAACAAGTCTAAAAAAAGACTGACCTACATGACAGATGGGCAGCACAGGTACCAGAGCAGCAAGCAGAGGTGATGTCAGTAACTAGCAAGTCACTAAGTACAAGAACAGAAGGCAGAAGGAATGTCAGGCCAGAGGCAGCAGCATGGAAGGTAATCCAAACACAAGTCAGAAATGAAAGCTGGGTCAGCAACACTTATCCACAAAGCACACAGTTTAGATCAAACCGGTATACAGCTGAAGACCATTCATCAATGAGTCTAGGAGGGGCAGACCCTTAAATATCCCATTTGACATTTCTCAGCTTTAGCACCACTCAACCCTTTTTGCTATGCTTCGTGTCTCTGTGTGGTGGAGCCCATCTTTTTTTCGGGCTCATGGCTTTGATTTCTTATGTCAGAGCTGGGCCGCTGATGATTGGTAGGATTATATTTGAGAAGCAGTAGGATTGAAGACAAAATGTAGATTGCTCAGGATACTGCTTAGGCAATAAACATTTCTAGATTTTCACTATAAGATAGTAAATGTTTAATTTTAATAAGTCCCATTCAGTAGAAATAAAGGGATCTTCATTGCAAGATAACTTGTAAGTGAGCAGAACAGTGTGAGAGTGTGAGCAAGTGCAACTGAAGCCAAAAGCTTTCTTTTAATTGTGGAGAGGGGAACAGAACACCTTTTTTTTGCTGTTTTGTGTCCTTGTTAAAGAGATTCACCGCCCGGTGACCTTTTTACTGAAAGTAAAAGAAAAGCCCACATTTTGGGTTGTCATCAGGGCAGGAATAGATGGGAAATCTCCCAATGGGGTCAGTAATTCTGGTGCCCCTCTTGACCACCAGGGATTTCTGTCACTCTGTTGTTGTTGTGGCTAACTGACAGGAATTGAAGGGTAATCTCTCCAATGGGGCACAGATTCAGAGGCTATAACCCTCCCTTACTCTACCCAAAACTCCAAGAAAAGTTTTGGCTTCAGCTCCACTTTAAATATCTCACAACAGGGTTGAGCAGTAATCAGAAAACAGACTAATCTTGATGTTTGCTTCACTTAAAGCAGGGATGTCAAACTCGGATAAAAGCTAAAGGGGGTTTTACATAATATGTCACCTCATTTATTCAAAATTCAGTATAACAACTTGCATAATACTGTCCATGCACTTAACCACCCCCTCCCATTCACTTTCTTCCCGTTCATATCTGGCAAGAGAATAGTCATATTTATCCAGTAATCTTTCTACACCATCCTCTCTCTTTCCTGGAGTGCCTTACAAAGTTTGTAAATACCATGTCCTGCTGCTTTCACCGTAATTTCTCCAGGCATCAGACTGAAATATCTATTATAGTGCTTGCAAAGAATTTAAATTATATTAATGCCTAAACTGATATATATGAGTATTATGTGCAAAATCATTCCTGTATCTGTTATCCATGTGGTTTACTTGATGCATACCATGTGCTATATGTAAGTTTAAGGCGGTAAAATAAAAATTGATTTGGGATTGATCACATGGGAAATAAAGATCTTCAGCCAGTCATCCCTATCACTTTCTAATGTAGTTCCTTTTCACCTGTCTACAGTGATAAGAAAACAATCTGTCAAGTTCTTTTCCCTTGGATCTTTTTGCTTTTATGTTGTTGTGCACTGTCCTTCCCATTAAAGGTCAAAAAAAGAATATGTTTACTTCAGTTCCACGACATTTAAGTTTTGTTTTCGTCTTTCTCGAGTTGGGGCAAAAGGCCATGTCCTCTGTGACTAAAAAACAACCTGATATCAAAGGGGTTTAGAGTGAAGAAATGTGATGGGAACCGAATAAAAACCAATCCTTTATTATATTCAGTCTATATATTTAAATAGTATGCATCGGCTCTCTGTATGCAAATAAATTTGATTTTTGCATTTTGGGCTTCTTGATGTATTGCGTATCCCCGTGACTGTACAAGTGGAGAGCTCTACCTAGTATATTGGGTTACGTTTCCAATGGCTACATTGTGAATAGGTTTTGCATCAAATAATTACCTCCATCTCAGCAATGTGTGGTGTGTAGATCTTACATTGATCCCTGTATGTGAATATTTTGTGGATTGCAAAGCTGACAAAAATTATTCTCTTCCAGTGCTTTGTGGATTTCAGTGGATACCTACACATTTGTATAACTGGCTCACTGAATGCTAGCAGTTGAGCTTTGTACCAACACAGCCACCTTTTTTTCAGCAGTGTGTGGAATATATTTCATATTACTTTCTGCGTGTTATAACTGTGGGATTACAAAGTTGTTGGAAATTATTCTATTTTTGGTTAAACCAGTGCTTTGTGGACTCCCGTGGATTTTTCTACACATATAAAGGGTACCAACTCCCAGGGCAGGCTGCCGCAGCTGGGGCGCTGTCAGCCTAGGGGGACACTGTGACCAAGCAACAAGTCACCCTGTCACATGTGCCCCCCAAGAGGAACACTCACAGGCTGCCCCAATCCAGGATAGGGCTGTCACAGCCAACCCTGCACGTAGCTAAAGGTCTGCATGTGCTCGATGGCTGAGCTGGGGAGACTACAAGGATCTATATTATCCAGCCTGTCACCCAGCTAAGCTATTGATTGAAGGTCTGATGAAAAAAACAGACTATAGAGCAAAAGAAAAATTCCCTGCACAAAAAAAAAAGATAAGGAAGATTTCCAGCAGGGAGCTTAGGTCCTAACTCCTTTCCTAAGTCCTTGACACTAGGCAAAAAACAAACCTGGCTATGGCTGTTTGGGGGTATGGCCACCATCAGGGGCCGCCCCTAGGCTGAGGTTTTGTTTTGTGCCTAGTATCCTATTCCTGAATTACAAATTGCTATAACAAATACTGTGCAATATTTCTAGTATAATTGTATGGTTCAAGATATATACGTAGGTATGGGGTTTTCCGTATCTGGACATACAATTTTGAATGTCTTTTAGTCTTAAATTCTTTTGATGCCAGACTATAGGTCCACATTAAGATCTAGTAGGAATTCCTATTTTTAAGCTGGTTTGATTAAGTTACCTATCTGGACCCCACCCCCATTTATATATGGAGAGCCAGTGGACATAATTGTTTTTTAATTATTATTATTTCTTCGTTGAGTGCAGTGCACAGGCTCCTGCAGACTGTTCCTCCAGCCTCAGGTCCATACTGAGGTACAGAGTGTTGGTTATGGGGCAAGGGGAAGGGGAAGGAGCCATTGGACTACAGGGTTGGTGACTCGCCAACTCAATGAGATCTACGAGTCCTTGTATAGTTTTACCCAAGTAAAAAAAAAGCATTATTATGCATGGTGAAACGCATTGACCTCGTTTTTCATATATTTGGTATTTCAGGAAGCAGTAAACTATATTTTTTTATTTAAATATGTTCAATTTTGTTGCTGTTGCTGTTTCCTGTTGTTGGTTTGGAATTATGCAGACTGTCATTTTTTTTTCTCCCTCCAGAAAAATATGAAGATTTTGAATGCAGAGTGATTGAGGTGAGTTTTATTTCTTTGCTAGCATGCTACTAATGTAATAGCAAATTAAATGCAGGAGTGACATTCCATTCCGCTCATTTAATATATCAAGTTTATGGTGGAAGAACTGTGCTGTATGAGAGCAGTCTAAAACAATGCACAGCAAGATAGAGCATTCTCTATGTTAATGGATAACTTATCAGCTGAGTTACATAGATAATACCCAACCGAGACAGCCGCCAATGACTTTGCAAAGGGCACATTTAAGTTGGAAAAAGTTCTGAGTTATTTGCAATAGTCTCTAGCAGTAACATTAAATACTGCTCATGTTAAATGGTGCATGGCCACTTTTGGATTTTAAGAATTTTCCGTAATTTTGTTGTACTTGCTTGTACCAAAGCATTGCTTTCCAACGCAAATTATCTTAATTTGTTAAAGAGTTTACTGAGCCTCTATGTATCAATTCTGCTTGGACCGAGAATGGGGGTAAACCCCCAGAAGCTTGTCATGAAAATGTAACATGGACAGTACTCAACTGTGTTGTTGCAGGTGCACTAATACAGGTACAATCACCTTTTCAAACCAAGAAACTGATCTTCTCCTTATACTGTGTATAGTAGAGCTCATTATTATATTTTAAATAAAGAAAATAGAACTGTTGCATATAGCAAGCTATTGGTTGTTGGCATCTACACTGGCCTTACAGATAGATGGATCTGATTACCGTAGTTGCTACTGGCGACAGCTTTACTTGGACTGGGTGATATTTTTGTAAATGTGCCAAAGGCAAGTTACAATACAATTAAAAACAAGATGGTTAGGAGGGCCCTACCTGTGAGGGCTTACAATGTAAAAGGAAGGGGCAAGTAATACAAGAGGTGGTGGCTGTGTGGGAATGAGTTTTGAGAAAGTAATAGTTAAGCGGTTAAGTAGAGGTGAAATAGGCTTGAAGAGCTTAGTTTTCTGGCATCTCCTAAAGGTAGATAGAGAAGGAGATTTCTGGACAGGTTTGGGTAAGGAGTTTGCAGGATGGGAGAAACTCTAGAGAGGTCTTGGAGGCGAGCTTGGGAGGAGTTGACAAGGGAGCTGGAGAGCAGGCGGTGTTGGGAGGAAAAGGGAGGGCTGTCGGGGTGATATTTTGAGATGAGATTAGAGATAGTCTTTTAGAGATTGGTCATTGAAGCGGAGGAGGGTTGCAGACACTGAGCGGTTGGTTAGGTGGGTGAGCCTAGCAGCAGCATTCATAATAGACTAAAGGGGGGGCGGGAATAGCCTGTGAGGAGAGAGTTGCAATAGTCAAGTCGAGAGATAACAAATGAGTGGATTAATAGCTTTGAGGTTTCACTGGCTAGTAAGGGGCGTACACCTGTACGCAGCTGTACACATGGGGTCTAGTTATAACCAATTTGCAGAGCCATTTACCCTACAAATCTTTTTGAATGTTCATTCTGTGTGAATTGATCAAAACGAACGTTCTTAGATATATCGCTTTCTTTTCAAGTCAAATGTATGTAATGTAACACTGCATTTTGGCCACTAGATGGAACTGAGGAGGAATAGTGAGTAGTGTTTATTTCGTAAGCTCCTCATCCCCAACTGGTAGCCAAAATGCAGTATTACAATATATATGTTTGCCCTGAAAAATATATATCTAAAGAACAAAAAAATACTTCCAAACTAGAATGTCTTAAAACAACAGATGTGCTATTTTTTAAGGCATTATGTAGATGACGCAAAGAAAAGTATTTTCATGCTGCGTAATCTATTTGGCTTTCATTCGTACTGTATGGTAAGATTGCAGGTTGCAGCTGTATTTGGTGTTTAAAAACTGCAGGGGTTTCTCTTAATTTTGTTAAGTGCTTATGCAGCGTGACTTGAAGAGATGATGAAAATTGACTGTTATTTTGAAGTGAGCATATTTTATACAGTACATTGTGTTGTGCATTTTAAGGCGATCACACTGATAGGGGGTTTAGAAAGTCTGGTATTTTCTGACTTTGATCTTTTCTTCTCTCACTTTCCTTGGAACAACAAGTTGTTTGAAAAGGGGAAAGCTATTTTAAATATTGTAAAGCATTTTCAGTGCTCTTCTGTCTTGTTTTTTTTTTTTCAGTTTGAGAGGTCTGTTGATGCCTTTGTTTTTAGACCTAGACCTATTGGTACATTCCTTTTTGTGTTTCCACTGTTCAAAGTTTCAGTGCATTTGTGAAGTTTAAAGTTGTAAAGCATTTCTTATACTTGAAATCCTTTTTCTTGTGTACAGGTTAGCAAGGAAGTGTTAGGAGCTTAGGTTGTGGCAGATCTATGTGCCACTAGCGGTCTCTTGATAGGGTGAGATACAGATGATACCAGATGGAAGTAGCTTCCTTTTTTTTGCAAGTTTCTAAACCACTCCAATGCATGCATTAACTATCTGTCTTGCTGTTCAATTTCATACAGTATATCGTAGGCCTTAAGCCCTCGTTCACACCTGAACGTTTTGTAGCGTGTTTTACGCTCGACGAACGCTCTACAAAACGCTCAAAAATATAAATCCCATTGTATTCAATGGTCTCGTTCCCACCTTGACGTATTTCCACCCGTCCCTAACGCGCTACAAAACGGCCCACGCCTGAAAAGGTACATGTACTACTTTGGGCCGTTTTGTTGCGCGTTTCCATTGGGATACAGCCAAGTAGCCTTCGAAAACGCACGGTAAAAAAATGCGCGACGGTCGCGCATATGCAATACACCTAGGTGTGAACGAGACCTAAAGGAGAACTATGAGGTGAGTGCTTTTCACTCACCTCATAGTTCTAGCTGACCTGTGACAACGAGACTGTCACAGGTCGGCTCAGTAGATCGGGAAGTGAGCGAACACATACCGTCATTCGCTCACTTCTCGATCCTGTCACGGCTCTCTGCCGTGACAGGGGAGGGGCTGGATTGCCCCCTCCCCGCTCCGATCCTCCAGCGCTGACTGGCGGAATGGATGGGGGAGCGGGGTGGTAAAAGCTGGCTCTGCCTCTAGATAGGCAGAGCCAGCTGTCACTCACGCAGGTGGGCGGATCCAGACATAATTGTCGGGATCCGATTCAGCTGCGGCATCTCAGTATATCGCGAGCTGTAGCTCGCGCTATACTGAGCTTAGGGTGATGGGAGGATGCTAGTTTGTGTCCCCCCATTACCCTGAGGAGAACTATGGGGAAAAACCCTAACCCCATAGTTCTCCTTTAAATTAAACATTAAAGTATTTCAGATGCTGGTTAAATCACTTTCAATGGATGCTGCTCCTTGATGTTAAGTTTTAGTTTCCTGCAGAATAAGCTGGTGCCCTGAGCATTGATCCTGATATCCTGTTTTAGGATGGCTCCTTTCCCTTGCAGGGTCCTATAGTGCCACTCTTGTGTGTGATATTAAGTAATGTGTGTCTCCACTGTTTGCCTGATGAAGGGACCCCATGCGGCCCCGAACGTTGTTTGCTTTGTGAACATGCCCTAATAAAAGTCATATAGCTCAACTGTTGCAGTGCCGGTAATTCTTCTTTTTATTGCTCGTAACGTAGCACCATCCATTCATCACTGCAGCACCCACCACTGATTCATTTGAGATTCCATGGAATATACATAACTTCACAAACGCACAGCCACAGCAAGGCAATCCACTCCTCTGCTCCACCCTCCACCCTTCTACTTTCTTTAGTCTAGTAGATGGACAGCTGCTGGAGACTGCTCTTGTGATCTTGTACTGGACAGGAAGTCTGGGGAACCAGAGCTGAGAAAGATGGAGCCTGATGTTTGGAAACATGATGTCTAAATTTTTGGCAAAAATGGCGTAGCGGTAGCACTCCTGCCTTGCAACCCTGGAGTTGTCCAGATCAAATCCCGGCCAGATCACTATCTGCAAAGAGTTTGCATTTTCTCCCTGTGCTTACGTGGGTTTCCTCCAGATACTCCGGTTTCCTCCCACACTCCAAACACATCCTGAAAGGTTAATTGGATCCTGTCTAAATTGGCCCTGTACCTTCACTTACTATTATGTGTGGCCCTTTAGCGATTTCAGGGACCATACCGGAGGCCCTCTAAATCAAGTTGGTTGATGACCGCTGGTCTACATCCTCAAGCCTGTATATGCATACAAGTGTATATGTATGAGATTATCTAAGGCATTGCTGACTTTGACTCCTAGTCTCAGGAGATTTGGAGTAAGGTTTGGTGATGTCACAATTGTGCTGCTTACTATTCTCCTTGCTGGAAAAGAACAGATCTCTTCAGGGGGCTTCTGCCTTGTAGCACTGGGGGCCCCCAGTTCGAATCCTGGCCAGGTCACTATCTGCAGGGAGTTTGCATGTTCTCCCTGTGCTTGCGTGGGTTTCCTCTGGGTACTCCGGTTTCCTCCCACACTCCAAAGACACGGAAGGTTAATTGGCTCCTCTCTAAGTTGGCCCTCTATGTATGCATGTGATATAGAGACCTTAGATTGTAAGCTCCTTGAGGGCAGGGACTGATGTAAATGTGCATGGAAAGCACTGTGTGTAAAAATTGTCAGCGCTATATAAAATACCAATAATAAATAAATAAAAATGTAGATAAATATTTTGCAGGGCAATGTATAATGGTTTTATCTGAATTCATGATTGAATAAAAGTTTGAGAGTTTAATACTGATTTAAGATACCCCTGAACAATAGATGTCAATTGCCAAGGCTGGCCATTTTGCAGGCTCGGTAATAATCGTATGTCTCTGGCAGCCCTTCCTCCCCCTTCTTTGTCTTCTATATTAACTGTTGGCTTCATATTGGGGGTGCAGGGAGCTACATGAAAATGTGGCTTTGGGGATGTATCTAAAAGCATTTATCTTGTCTGTGTTACTTATTCATTGTTACAGTAACAGAAATCTCTGGTTGCCAGCATTATGCTGTTGGAATTGTATTTTTGTTTGTTCTTTTCACGCAGATAAATTAACCTCCATTCAGTAAAGTCATAAGGGTGGTTGATGTGATACTAAAAGAGCAATCTCGGACATCCACAGACTTGTTAAAGCTGATCTGATTACAAACTTGTTAATAATTGAGCAGATTTTTGCTGGTTGCTTTGCAGCTGAATTATTTATGAATTAATCATATCAAATTATGCTGATTAATGCCAGTTAATTGTTATGAAGGCTTTGATCTAATGGAATAGATAAACATTGCTGCTGGTGCCGGGGAAATTATCTTGTTTGCATTAATATCAGCACTACGAATTAGTGCCGGAGCTTTTCAGGTTCTGTATTGTGTTGCTCTGTATACCTTTTGTGTTATGTTTACAAAATTATTCTAGTATTGTTTGAATTCTTTACTGTTCGCTGTACTGTTTTTTAGTTTTGAATTTTGCTTTTTTACTTTACATTAAAACATGGGGATAAGCAAATATTGTCTAAATACCAGAGACATTTCTTTGTTTTTTACATGAATCTAGATCTATACAGTAATCCAGGTTAAAACTTTGTGCAGGAGCTTCCTGTAATAATGACCAGTTACTGCTGCTCTCTCTCCTTGTGCAGGGTGACTAGTCTTGTCTCCACCCATCCTGTTGTTTTCTGCAGGTAGTCTGTAGTGTCAACCCTTAAAGGAGAAGTCCTGGGAGAGTAAAATATACGGTTCACAATACTTAAAGTAGTACTAAAGGGTATGCAGTTTTTACCTTGGCATGCCCCCCCCCCCACTTTCAAACACTTACCTGTGGTCCATGTTTACTGCTGCCGGCTCCAAGATGATTTGCATCCGAAGTTCCAGGTTGTAGAGTAGGGATCCCGGGGGCAATAAGGACATGGCCTCAACAGCTGCCTGTCAAATTGGAGTGAGGAGGCGGGAGCAGGGGCGTGGCTTGTCAAGCACTGTGTGTTCTAGTGGACACACACAACCACGGCTCAGTTCCCAGCCAGGAACGCACACGCACGGGTGGCTCCTTTTGAAACCTGCTTGGTAAAGCAGACACCTGTAAGCAGGAGGGGTGGGCCGTGGTTTGAAACCTGTGAATTTTTTTGGGTTTAATATCACTTTGAAGCCAGCATGGTACACTGCAGCTGTCAAAACCTGCTCTATATACCGTGAGCTGACTGATCTGTAACTGCTGATCACTCTGCTCATAGTCACCTTCCTACAGAAAGCAGTGAGTGTCAGTCATTGCTCCCCACAGGGATTCCCCCCTCCCTTGTCTTCCAGCACTCATTGGAGGGGCAGACAGGGGAAGGGGGGGCACAGCTGGCTCTGGCTCTAGAAAGGCAGAACCAGCGTTCAAGCACGCAGCTGGGTGGATCTAGACAGTATTGTGGGGATCCTTCCTGGCTGCAGCATGTCTCTGCACTGTGCGCATATAGCGGGCAGTAGCTTTTGGGTCACAGGAGTACATAAGTAAATATGCACTTGTGACCCAAAGAGAAGCACAGCCAAAAAAAGGGGTTTGCTTTGTACATGATGATGACGGAGTGACAAAAGTCGAACAAAAGGGATGAATTCTGTGGGAGTGAGGGATAAGGTAAGTAAAAGCTGCATTTAATACTACTCTAGACAAAGACAAGCATGTAACCCCTTGTTGTGTGGGAGCCCTACTGCAAAAGTAGTTTTAATTTTCCCCCAGAGTTCAGTTCTAATTAGTAGGATATTTTACATTTCCATGCTATACGTATTTTCCAGGCAAGGATAGGATTTTGTGCAAGGATCTGCAGGAGGGCAACATTTTTTTGTTTTTCAGATCATACTAATAACGATACCCCAGACATAAAGGAGCACTTAGCCATTGCAGTGTGTAAGTGTAGCTCCTCTGCAAGGAAAGGGGGGAGGTTATTTGCCCGTAGATGGGCTTTAAGGCAAGGTTGTGGGTTTTAGGGTTTTTTGGGGGTTATGGTATGGTCTAATAATAATACACATGGAAGTATCTGCCATGGGTCTATTCAGAAACATTTAATATTTCTAATATAACGAAAACTACTACAATAAAAAATAGAAGCCCACTAAATATACTCCTACCTGTGCATGGGCTGGCCAGGCCTTCATTAATACAGCAGCACCTCGGTTCACGAACGCTTCTGTTCGGCAACATTTTTGCTTTCGTTCGCGAACTCCACATCGGGTGACGAACACAACCGCAGCCATCTTCCCTGCTCTGGTTGTGGCTTCCTCTAGTCGAGATTGCGGTCTGATCACAGTTTGATTCGGTTCGCAACCAGAATCGTGGAATGAATTAAGTTTGTGAACCGAGGTACCACTGTACTTCTAAAGAGGGAGGAAAAAAATGGATTTTGTGGGTGCTCAAGT
>NW_017306629.1:859260-884467 GCF_000935625.1 Nanorana parkeri
AAAAAAAAAATGCTTTTTTTAGGTGACACAGATAAAAAAAAAAAAAAAAAAAAAAGTCTGTAGTAGAAAATGTACAGCCTAGCCCACCATTGTTCTGATTTCAGATGGGAAATATACTGTTGGTAATCAAAACTTTGCATTAACATTCCAGTTGGAGTCCAGCCTAGAAATAAAGGGAGATTTTGCTTGCTTTGCATCTTCCTTTTCTTGCCTCCTGGATAAACAAGGTCTGGTCATAGCACAAGTCTCTGTGGACAGGTAATTTATTATAAGGTGCACTGAGAATAATCTATGTTCTTTTGCTTTCCTGAACGTTTGTAAAGGGTTAGTAGCCCGTAAAAAAAAGACATCAACATTGCTGAATGTCACCAGTGCACTGTTAAGAGACTTTAAGGAAACATTGATAGGAAAATACAAAAGAAGATTTTTGCTAGAAATTGTGAATTCCTTTTAGTTTTCTTGTTTTTTTCCATTCGCTGATCACCCCTCCGGCGAGCTGTCATTCCCCAGCCGCTGTGGCTGGTCAAGAAGCTGATCAGCTTCATTGGGGTCCATATGTGACATTAGCGGTTTATTCGAGACATCAGCCCCTGATGTCTCTTTAAAGAGGACCTGTCAGCAGCAATATGCCATCACATAGTGTGATATCAGCCCCCTATGTGATAGCATTAATGTTAAAGGAAAACTATGGGCCAACTTTTTTGCCCATAGTTCTTTAGTGTCACGGAAGGACATAATACTAATGTCCTCCGGTGACCCAAAACTCAGCATCTAGCGTGCTATTGCCCGCTACATGCTGAGACCGCAGAGCCGTCCCGCAGCCGGGACGAATCCCGACAATACTGACGAGATCCACCCCGTTCGCTGATTGACAGCTGGCTCTTCCTCTCGAGGCAGAGCCAGCTGGGCCCGCCCCTCCCCCATACGTTCCTCCAGTTAGTGCTGTAGGATCAGACAGGGGAGGGAAGAATCCGTGCGGGGAGCCGTGACTGACAGTCACCGCTTTCTGCAGGGAAAGGATCGGGAAGTCAGCAATCGGCAGTATGTGTTCACTAACTTCCCAATCAATAGAGCCAACCTGTGACAGATCTGTCACAGGTCGGCTTGAATAATGGGGATGAGTGTTTGTTTTTTAACAACATACATACATGCACATATGAACGTAAATGTATGCATCGGAGGATGTGCCTTTTTTATAAAAAGGGTTGCATCACACATGTTGGGTATTGCTGCACACCGGAGTGTGAGCAATAATTCTAGCTCCATCATTCACTGATATCTCTAAATTAATGACCCGTAAAGCATCGCCTATGGACAATTTGGGGTACCAAAGTTTTTGGCCGTTTCATGGGCACACACATTTTTTTTTGTATCTCTTTCTCCAGGGTCTCTGCTTTCAGAAAATATACAATTTGGGAGGGTGTCTTTAGGCAATTTGTAGGCCTAAAATGTGCATTTAACTTGTGCAAAAAAAAATGCAAAACCGGCACTGGCAGTGAAACAGTTTTACGGCCATTTAAAAAGTGTATCAGCTGCTTTCATCCTATTGTCATTTTCTAGTTTCCTCTTCTGTTTTGTGCTGAGATTTAATGGTAGCCTAAATGAAATGGAATTTGTGTAGGGGATGTTTTAGCTTGCTGTTGCTGTTTCCCTGCTTTGCAGTACTTTTCTACCTGTTGTGCACAGTAACGTTTTTGTAAAGGCATGAGGATCTGTTGGGACGACTTGGAGTACAATAGCATAAATTTATTGAATAATAATGGAGAAAGGTTTAATTGTATAGTATTGAAGGAGAAATGTTAGACATTGTGTACTTCTTGAGTTCTTCTCTGCAGGTAATGTCTTTTTGTATGATTCTTTTGTTACATTTCTGTTAATCCACTTTTTTGCAGCTTTACTACATTATTCTATATATGCTTTTACGTAATACCTCTGAAGACACAGTCTCCTAGTAACATACCACCCACACTGATGGAAATGGGCACACTGTTGTTAGTTTTAATGTGTATTAAGGTTACAGAGTTAACTTTGCCAGCTACCTAAATTAGGTAAATGCTGGCTTTCTCTGCTAGTGACATCCTAATGCAGCATTTTTTAAAAATAATTTTAGATGGAATAGGGAATGGTTAGACCCCTCCTGAAAAGTTGTTATTGCTGAATGTAGACATATATTGAATGGGTATCAGACCAAATGGGTGGAAAAGCATCCAACACATTTTAGGGGCATCGACACTCCCTCTCCATCAGGGCTTAAAGGGGTTCTAAACCCTCCGGTTTTTTTTGCTTATATCTACTGCTAGAAGTCATCAGAACAGGGGGGCGCAAATTATCCGATGGGGACAAATATTGCCAATACATCTTTTAAAATTGTGATTTGGGGAGATTTCCTCTCCATTTTCTGTTGCTTCTCCAAAACAGAAATCCCTTCCATACCATCAAAAGGAGAAAAAAATCATACACTTAATAGTGGAGGTAAAGCTAAAAAAACATAATTGCTTATTGGTAGGCTTTCTATGATAGAAGAGACTGTACAAGTCTCTTTTGCAATGAAAGCGTCTTTTTAGCTGTCAGCAATTTTTTATTTTTTCTGTACACTGAGCCTAACATGTGCAGCTCAGCGCACAGACCTGGCATGCCGAGATGAAACAAATGTCGTGTGCATGCACAGGAGTTACATCGTTGAGAACGGGCCAGTCAAAAACCTGGAAGAAGAACAGGGAGAAGATGGAAGTGCCGGCGAGAGAGGAGCCCAGCGCTACAGGCAAATGCATACTAGCACATTATGGTTAAATGCTCTTTTTATTGCCTTTACGTCCACTTTACATTCAGAGGCAAGCTGCATGCTGCCATAAAAATGTATATACATCAGTGGGACCTGTTCTCCAGAGCAATTGCAGTACAATTTGAAGATAGCCTGCGGGATGCAGGTTTTGGTGCAATGATATGTTTTATAATTCCAATTAAATGAGCGAAGGTGTTCCACAACGAATTCAATGCGTCTGAAAACATATAGCAGTTCTTGTAAATTATGCATGATACGTCTTGTGTTTTCTAAGCCCTAACATAGCAAGATCTCCCCATTATATTTTCCAGCTTTCTTGCAGACCACCTTGGTTTGTTAAAAGTACACTTACTCTTTACATTTTAATGTCATAGATTAGAAAATGAGTTCATAAAGATTTGCAGAACTGTCATAAATCACCGGAGCCCAGGAGTCACAAATGCTATGATAGCATTATTGCAGGTCTTCTGCCTGCCAATATCCAGAATTTGCAGACTCTAAGGAACATAAGTGACTAATCGATGGTAGATTTGTCTATCGCTAACAATAAAAATGCAGAAGCCAGGGTGTAGTACGTGTTTTGCTAAGGAATTTCTTTCCTGGAGCTTTGGTTTCTTCCCGTACTCGAAGGGCATACTGGTTGGTAAATAGGCCCTGTATGTACGTGAGATAGGGACCTTAGATTGTAAGCTCCTTGAGGGCAGGGACTGATGTGAATATGCAGTATGTAAAGCGCTTTGTAAAATTGGTGGAGCTAAATAAATACCTGTAATAAATAAATAAACCTTGGCTGGCTTATATCTCTGCATTATATAGGCATATTTTAAGACATTGCATTGGCCAAACTGAACTATTTCCTGTATTTTGAAGGATTGCATAGTTGATTTAAATGGTGTTTTATTACAGTATAAGCTTGTGATCATGATGCTGTTTTTTGGTCTCTTAAATCTAATAAGCATACTATGAGCTGAGTCTTCGTATTCCCAGCCTAGCACTTAAAACATTTGACATATTCCATTTAAGATATTATTTTGAATTGTAGTTAAAAGGAAATGGTAAATATCCGACCATATGGTATATCTGTTTACATGTCTTTTCAGCAACTGTGCAGCTATTTGTAAGAATGTCTCTCCATAATTTGCCCATGTAACACGGGCTGCTTTGCCAGAGTCTTTGGCTTTCAGCCCACAGAAAAAAAAAGAGCAGTGTGATCAGTAGAGATAATTTATGACATTAATGAAGTGCCAGTCTATTGTAATGGACTCAAAATATGGTTCAGGAAGAATTGAAATGGTGTCACTTTTTGTTTACTTACGTTACAACAAATGAACAATAAAGACAACGCCCACTGGCAAGGAAAGGGGACCTAATTAATATATATATTTTTAAATTACATAAAAATTAATAACCAGACAGGTTATGGTGAGCAAGGAGAATAGTAAGCAGCACAATTGTAGCATCACCAAACCTTACTCCAAATCTCCTGAGATTAGGAGTCAAAGACAGCAATGCCTTAGATAATCTCATGCATATATACTTGTATGCATATACAGGTTTTAGCAGGTAGACCAGTGGTCGTCAACCTACTTGATTTAGGGGGCCTCCAGTGTGGTCCCTGAAATCGCTAAAGGGCCACACATAATAGTAAGTGAAGGTAATCCTACAGAATGTTGTCAGAGACTGCAGACATGAAGTGGTAAGAGACTGCAGAAATGCTACAAGAGATGGTTAAACATTGCAAACCTAATATAGAATTTGTCTGAGATGAGGGACATGCTTTGGTAGACAGTCATAGACTGTAGGCACATTACATGAGACTTGTAGAGATCACTGCTATTACAACCCCTTTACATATCGGTGCTTCTGCATTTGTGCTCCTTACTGCCCCTTAAAATTGCTTGTGTCACATTTGATATTTCTTTTAACGGGATCCTTTATAAAAAAAAAAAAACTTTAACTGCTGGAGTCCAGTCTGCGAGAATATCTTTCCCTCACTGGCTTGAGTTATCACACAGGTAATGAAAATACTGGAGCCATGAGGGTCACACAGTAAGTGCCAAGGGCCACAAGTTGGGCACCTGGGTTGTAGGCACAGGAAGTGCACTATTTTTCAAGAGTAGTCTGAATTCAGAGCTCTTGATCATACATCACAGGACACAGGGCGTAAATTTTTAGAGCACTAGGTTATGCAGCTACCTTGAGGTCATTGCTAGTGTCTTTAGGTGATGGACCTCTTCTCTCTGTTTTAAGAGTACTCTCTTTTTCGCTAGTTTTCCCAGTTCTTTTCTGCAAGATTGTTCAAGCAAGTTTCCCTAATACTGCTTTAAGCAGCTATTCAGATTGTTTTTCTCCTTGGCAGCACCTTAATGGACTGTAGCCAGACCACGTTGAAAGGAAGATGTGGGGCTTGTAATGTGCTCAGTTACTGGACCTGCATTCGGTGCCCTCCTTGGCACTTTGTGCAGCAAAGTACCAACAGGTGTTTTACAGATCCAGATGCGTGGTCCTTCCTTCTATGGAGCCCTGACCATCTAGACCCCCCAGGAGGGTATCCCCAGTCCCCTAATGGGTTATATCTGAAGCACCAGTGAAAATTCAGAGTCACGATTAAAGGCGGCCTTAAGAAGTTCAAATTGGAACCATTAGGCTTTCCTTGCAACTTAGGGTCGGAAACAGCCCCTGCTCAGCTTCCTTCCCAGATATTGTACTGCGCATGCGCCTGCCACTTTCTACATTCTGGCATGCTTTTTCATCTTGCTACGCACTCTTGCTGCAGCTCTGCATACAAGAGAAGCTTCACTGCAACAGCGCTTCTTATGTTGGGTCACCTTGTTGATGCCTGTGTCTTGACACGGGGCACCCTCTCACCACTGACTGTGGGTTTTGTGGGGCGATTGCAAATGGTGGATCATAGGTGCAGGGGCCACAAAGCTGGATCGTGGGGTTCTACCCCCTCAACAACATTTGTTTTTTTTTGCCAGTCCCATGCTGTGCTTTTTTGCCCTTTGCTACTAGCATCATAGTCCTCTTATGCTGTCTTTGGGCTACCCTTCTTAGATGTTCTTTCAAGAGAGAAATTTACCACCTCTAACTTTCCACTGCCTGTATTTTCACTTCCAAACGGAGATCAAGGTACTGTTCCCAGTTCCCAGGAGTCTTCTCATAAAGAGGATATGGCCCCTGACATCTCCTCTCAGCTTAAAGGAGAATTATGCAGAGCGTGGAATACACTCATCCCCATAATTAGAGCCGATGTATGACACTGCAGCTGCCGCATGTTGGCTCTATAGTTCAAGATCTGATCGATCACATACCGCTGATCGCTTAGTTCACGATCTTCTTGCTGCAGAGATCGATTACTATCACTCACCACTCCCCGAAGGGATTTCCCCCTCCTCTCTCCGTTTCTCCAGTGCTGACTGGAGAGGCAGATACTGTGGATACATACATCAAGAAAGTCACAGGGGGGAAGAGTACTTTCTTGCTGCAGAAGTAGAAGCCCAAGGCTCTGGTAGCTAAGTCTTCCACTCCCTCCTATAAATTAATTTCCTTTCATCCTTCTCAAGCCTTAGGTTTCAAACCCAAAATGGGTACACAGGGCAGTTGCAAGGCCTCCAAGCCCACCAAGGGGGAAAGCAGGCCCTCTTCCCAATGAAGAGGCACCCCCACATGTACAAGTGGGGGGCGTCTTTATACCTTCTCAGCACTCTGGGTGCAGTGCATTTCTGACACTTGAGTTCAGAGTGTGTTTACCAAAGGTTACAAGCTGGAGTGTCGCTCCCTGCCTCTTCCTTGTTTCCTGTTGGTTAATCTTCTCAAATCTCCTCAATATGGGTGGATCTTTTTGCAGCCCTAAGTCAGCTTTCTTTCTTCTTATTTTCTCTTCTTTTCTTTCTTTCTTCTTTCTCCCTGTTCTGGAGCAGAGATGTTCCAGGAGTTTTTCTGTTCACTGTCCCCCAAAGCCAGGGGAGGGGTTCTTGCAAGTCCAAAAGTTCAGGGTGGAATCTACACATTTTGTCATTGCCTCCTTTCACCCAGTGGATTTCTTGGCTGGACATCAAGGATGTGTATTTTCACATCACCATGTATCCTGCCTACCTGTGTTTAGCTGTGGGCACCCAGCATATTCAGTTTGTTGCTCTTCCTTTTTGGTTTGTCAGTGACACTCAGGGTGTTCACCAAAGAGCTGGCCCCTGTCTTGGACATGCTGCACTCCCAGGGGAACCCCATAGTGGGGTACTTGCACAACCTGTTTCAAAGGGAGCAATCAGTGTCAGCCCTGATTGCAGTGTACCGCAAAATTCACCGGATGCTACAGACCCTACAGAGCTTCGGATGGAACTTGAACCTCGACAAATCAGCTCTGGTACCTTCCCATCGCTTGGAATACCTGATTTTGGATGCAATCCAATCCAGGGTTTTCCTGCCACAGTTTGCTGTCTCTCCGCTCCCACGTTCAGACCTTACAGTCCAGTTTACATAATGACATAATGACATCGGTGAGATGGGCAGCCAACATTCCAAAACTTGAGAGTGGAGAAACAGACCTTCTGCTGTCCAAGGGTCCTCTTTATAGCTAATATTCCTCTGTACTAGGTCATACTCGAGAATTATATTGTGCATTACCTGGTGTGAAGGAGGGGGAGCATTATTATTTTGTTTTTATTTATACCCGGAGTTCTGCTTTAAGCATTCAAATAGAAGTATACCTCCTCTATTTGGCTGAGAATTTAAATGTCTAAAATATTACTATTCATTAAACTAATTGAAACATTAGAAAGCATTTCTGCATTCCAGAACAATCTTTGGAAGTTTTCTGTAATTAGAAAATTGTCATTACTCATAGGATGATTAATTTTGCCTTTTATTTCTTTGGGTTTTTGTTCTGCATTTTATTTTATTAGAATTAATTTTGCTTAATTTCTTATTGATTTTTATATCACTGCAGTTAACTGTTAGCAGTTGACTTCTGTAAATGTAAGCATGGCATCAACTCAGTAATTAGTGAGGTACAAAGTAATTACACATTATTAAGGATGATCGCTTTATATTATTTATTTTCTAATCTGGCCTGGAGAGTTCAAGGTTTTTCAGTGTGTTAAATTGGAAAGAAAGTGCAGCTTCCTTCATCTTTATACCCCAGAGATCACACTACCATCTGTAGTATAACCCATTAATTTGGATTGCGCTGCACACTCATTTACCAGCTGTTTTAATTAGCAGACATAACTTTATATAAACCACACCTTTGTGTGTGTGTGTGTGTGTGTGTGTGTGTGTGCGGGAGCTTTACAGTCAAGCGATCGAGCGTCTCGAGAGGCGCTCGATCGCTTGTATCAGCAGCTGTCACTGCCGTTGCCGGTCCTGAGATCCGCTGTGCCCGATGCGGCCGGGACCGGCACGGCTCTGTGACAGGAGATCAAAGGGAGTTCAGTACACGAACTCCCTTTGATCTCCTCTCAGTCCCCGAATGCAGGAAGTGATGTATATTACATCACTTCCTGCATTCAGTGTCAGTCTCCAGCTAGAGAAGCTGAAGAAGCCGATCTCTGCTTCATCAGCTTCTCTGGAGGTCCTTAGGTGACACTAGGGGTCTTGGAGACCCCTGATGTCTCCATAAAGAGGACCTGTCATGTAAATTGGCTATCCCATAGGGGGCTTCTTAGCCCCCCATGTAATAGCAATAAAGTTGTGTGTGTAAAAAAAAAAGTAAAAAAAAGTACTACAAAAATAAGAGATTCATTAAAAAAATAAAAGAAGCATAACATTTATTTTTTTAAGTCCCCCGACATACACACGCATATATGCGTCATGTGCGCTTACATGGCGCACATGTTGCATATTGCCGCAAACTGAGTGAGAGCAATAATTTTAGAGCCATTAAGGCCGGGTTCACACCTGGGCGTCTTACAGCGCTGATCGACGCGCTGTAAAACGCCCAGCAAATGAAATCCCATTATTTCCTATGGACATGGTTCTCACTTGGGCGTATTTCAGCGTGTCGGAACGTGCTGAAAAACGCCCTACGCCCAAAGAAGTACAGGAGCTTCTTTGGGGCGTATTTCCGCGCGTATCCAACAGCAAATCGCTGTTAAAACATGCACCCCAAAACGCGCTTCATACACGCATATTTCGAACACCTAGGTGGGAACCCAGCCTAAAGGAGAACTATGAGGTGAGTGCTTTTCACACACCTCATAGTTCTAGCCGACCTGTGACAATGAGACTGTCACAGGTCGGCTCAGTAGATCGGATATATATATATATATATACAGTAGATAGAGATATAGAGATGTGTGTGTGTATAGATCTATAAAATCATGGAACACTCTTGTGATTTATATTCCATCTTTTTACTTACTGTTGTGCAGCTCATAGGCTTTAGTATCTTCATCCAAGTAAAAGCCATCTGGCATACAGTATATTTCCATTGTCTGTTTGGTGCATATTTTTACAAGCACAGTAGCTGAGATCATCAAGTACCGTATTTTTCGCTCCATAAGACGCACTTTTTTTCCCCCAAAAGGAGGGAGAAAAGGTGCCTGCGTCTTATGGAGCGAATACCTATCGCCCGACACCCGGGACATGCAGTTTCGGGCGCCGGGCGAGTAGTTTCTTTTTGTACATTCAGCCCTGCTCCTGACAAGCAGAGCTGAATGTACAGTGGGAGCCGCTGTTCGTTTAATACAAGGGATCTAATTAGATCCCTTGTATTAAATTGAGCGGCTTCGGCATCGGCGATCGTGTCCGCCCCTCGCCGTGGTTTTCTGGGTACCCCGTTCTTCGTCTGCTCCGTGTGATTACTGAGACAGCACCACCTGTCTCAGCAGTCACTAACTGCAGCTTCTGTGACAGAATTTCTGTCATAGAATTTCTGTCACAGAAGCCATGCGTCCTATCGTCCGGAGCGTCTTATAGACCGCAAAATACGGTAACTACTTCTATGCCAAAATTTTAACCGTTGAGGTTAGTATATATATTGTGTGTGTGTCATGTAAAGTATATAGTGTGGTACCGGGTGGCAAGATTGTGGTCTATGGGTAAAACTCCCTTGCTTTGATTAGTGTGAGTAAATGTAAAGTATGTCAAGGTTGGACTGTCGGAATACATATAGGATTTTGTTTTGCAAACCTGTTTGAATAAAGCTGGCTGTGGCTTATTTAAAATAATTCAAAGACTCATCATCAGCGCACCTTGTACTATTTTATTGCGCCATCTGTCATTTCTTCTCAATGCCTGGCATTACTTAAAGCAGAACTCCGAGCAGATTAAATCTTAAGCCTTTCAGTGGGGCTACCCCCATACTGCAAGGGTTAAGTGCTCGCTTTGTCTAGGCAGCTAAAATAACAAAGTTATACACACCCAAACCACAATCCAGACTGGCTCCTACACCATTCCCTCCAGCCTGCCGCCTCCTCTGCTCCAGCAGTGCTATACACTGTCTAGAACATGATGACTCACACGACCTCAGAACGCTGAAGCGCAAGAGAATGAGGCTGAAGGGACTTGTCTAAGAGCAAGCCAGAATCGTGGCTCGGGTGATTCCCTAAACAAAACGAGCATTTAACCCTGGCAGTGTAAGACCTGATTTGAGTTCTGCTTTAAGGTCTATGGCTATAATGGGTGCACTGGATTCTATGGCTATTTTCACAATGGAAAGATATACGTTATGTCAACTCTTTGTTAGTATATGAAACACAGTTCAGCAATAAATCTGTAAAATGAAACACCTGCATCTGCTTTTTCTTTTTGGATGCACCATTTTTAAAGATAGAGTAATATTCCATATGGTGTTGGGCCTGCAGCAGGAAATTAAACCTGTCTCGGACAATGTCTTGCTTTTGTGTAGTTTGAACAACAAGCAGGTGTTACATAAAATGCACTTTAATCTAGCACACGTCTTTTCCTCATTTGCTTGGATGGCTGGAAGTGGCCCTTTCCTTACTGAAGTCCTGCTTTAAAAGTAAAGGCTAACATTTTAAAACTGAAGACCTAACTATCTAAGCTATTCTGGTCCAGGTTTTGGATTTTGCGACAGTCATGGGTGAAGCATTCCTTAACAAATGGCTACAAAGTGATTTGTAGTACCTTTCCTTTACCTCCCAAAAGAATAGTAAAGAGGAAATTGATTTTTTTTATATCTATACTCTTAAACCTCCTAAATGGATTAGTTTTAAAAAAATGCTAAAGGGAAGGGGCTGCCCGTGAGCAGGCTTGCAAGATGGCTGCAGTTTGACTCCGCTCCACACCACCCGGGTATGTGATCATTATTATTCTCCGGGGCAAGCTTTTTTAACGCCTTCAATTTCCTCTCCTACTACCCAGGAACCCTTCTGGTCATTAATGGGGAAGAGTCCAGCAGCTACCTGCAACGCTTTAAGGACTCCAGCCACCACTAGTGCTGCTTGCTTGGCAGGGAACTACATACCCAAGAGGCCTTCACTCCCTCTCCAGACTTAGCAGACTGCTCTTTCGGTGACAGTCTTGCGATCCCCTTGTCCAGCAAACACTGAGAGCTAACCTGCAGAGACACTGCTCTATTGGAGAACTTTAAATTGCTCTTACAGAAAGAGCTAACCACAACAGCTGAAATGCTGACCACCAACTTATCCAGAGAAATCAGAGACCTTGGCTCCCGCATCGATATTAAAGATAAGGTAGATAGTGTGATGTCAGTAGTCGACTATCATGCACAGAATTTAGACTCTGTAAAATTAGACTTGTCAGAGGCACTATTGAAGTTCAAGGATTTGGAAAACAGGAAGCACAGAGGGAAAATACAAATTTGGGATTACCTGTGTTCCTGGCGGGTTTGCCAGTTACTGCCCTCTGCAAAAGCTGTTGTTGGGCTACCCATATGAGCGGCTCAAATTGGACCGTGTCCACTGTGCCTTAGGTCTAAAGAGAACCGATGGATTACAGAGAGACATAATATGCCAAAAACATGTTTTATAAGACTAAGGACACGATTCTGCAAGCGGCATGGAACAAACAGGAACTCTTTCAGGGGCATGCATATCAGATCTATGCAGAAATACCATAGGAATACATTGGGATGCATTTCAGGTGCAGACAAAAAAACTTTCTAGTCCGGATCTGATCTGGACATGGTGTGAACAAGCCCTAAAGAAGAACTCCAGACAAAACTCTGGGCTACCCCCACACTGCACATGTTACGTGCTCGTTTTCGAGCAGGTACAAAAATAAAAAAGTTATACTCATCCAAACCTTAGAGTCGGCTGGCTGTTAAAACGCTCACTCCAGCCTGTCTCTTCCACTGCTGCAGTGATGGTATGTTCCTCAGCGGCCTTATGTCTAAGGGCCTGTTCACATGAGTTTCAGGTCCTGATCAGGTGCGGATCTGCAGACGTGGTGCTTTGTGTTTTTGCCGCGTTTTTGATGCGTTCCAGTTAAAAAAAAGCCATACTGTCAGTATGTTAGCTGCAGTGCAGTGCGTTTTTGACGCGTTTTGCGGACCCTTTCCTGACCGTACAAAATGTGACATGATACGGTACCACACAAACGCTTACTTCACAAGCTGAGGGCTATGGGCAAACACAATGTATTGAATGCGATGACTCATGGGACCTTAGACTACTGGAGCGGAGGGGTAGAGAAGCTGAAGGGACAGGGGTAAGAGCCAGCAGGCTCCAAAGATCGGGTAAGTATAATTTTTTTTTAATTTTTGCACCTAGACGAAAATGAGCAATTAACCCTTGCGGTGCAGGGGTAGCCACACTGCAAGGGTTAAGAAAAGTTTTTCCCGGAGGTTATCTTTTAAAGGGTTATTAAATCCTCATTTGTTTTTGCGTATATCTACTGCTGGCAAGCAGAAGATATATGCAAAATTATAAAAAAAAGAAAAACTTTTTCAAAGGGTTAATTAATACTTACCTGTGTCTCCGCCGCACGCTCCCGTCCGAACATCTGAAAATTTCTCGGGCGGCCGCAAAGGATCTGGGGGGGCCTGCACAGTTCAGGTGTTCGGTTGGGAGATGAGAGACACAAGGTAGGTCTATGGAGCGGCGTGCACCCCCACAGACTCCTTGGGACATGAGAGAAGAGGAGTCAGCGCTGGATCGGAGACCCGCACCAGCGCTGGGGGACAGCTAAAAACTCCTGGAAAGAAGAAGATGATCGGATAAAAAGGCATTTTGCCCTTAATGTCACTTTAAGTTACCAAAAGTAAAAACCTGTACTTTTTATATTGCTTGCTGGAAAGCATGACTTCTGCTTCCAAATGGTTAACAGGTTCACTTTAATAACTGGCTGAAACGGTTTGGTTGCTGAGTGAGTCTAGAAGGAGATTTCTCATTAGCAGTTTACGTGTATAAATGTGTTTATAGACAACTGGACATTTATTTGTGTTTTCATTTCATACCACTTATAATATGAATCACTGTAACATCCTTGGTTCATCCTCTTCCAAGGCTGCAGAAGCTTTAATCTGTGCAGGATGTTGTCAAGCTCTTAAAATGTGTGGTGAGGAAAGGTCACAGACAAATCAGCTGAGTGCAATTTGTCTGCACTGACCTTTTTTTACCTTTTCAGTGCCTGTCAGCAAACACAATCAAACGTGCACTTCAAATACGACAGGCTAGCATTAACAACATGAAATACATATTGTTCTTAGCAGGTCTTCCCCAATCATGTGTTTACGGAGCTGTGCCGCAGTTACAGTACAACAAAGAAAGAGCAGAAAAGGAAAATAGCAGCAAATTTATAGCACTAAAGAGACTTGCTGCAATAGTGTTGTTCTAGGATGATGGGTCCCATTTCTACTAAAGTCATTGAAAAGTGTGTTTTTTAGTATGTTATGATGTTGCCATCTACTGGTTGACTAATAAAAATGATGGCAAAATTATGAATGGTCTGCAGATATTTGGGGTAGTTCACTGCAATAGTACAAAGAAAGGTCGGGACAAATCTTCCCAAAATGTAGTAGCCACCTCCCAAAAGTTAGCAGCCATTCCGCAGTGTGGATTTGGTTTCACATCTCTGAATTCTACAGAATGCAATTTTACTGCAACAGCCTGTGCCTGCTGACTACACAAGAAAGGGAGCAGTGCTACATTTTTGGAAAAATTGATGTATGCACCATGTCTGCATAATGTATACTAGAGTAGAAGTAAGCAGTGACAAGCTGTCAGGTACTCGCTGTAGGCAAATGTCATCACCAACACTGTTTGTATTTGTACTGTTACTTAAAGTGGCACTAAACTCCGTAGTTAAATCTTAAAAATGCATTTAAGCACCCTAACTATTATCGTTTTTTTGGTATCAAGTACCGATATCTATATTTCGGTACTCACCGATACTGAGTACCAATACCTGTACTTCTGCTAGCATGGAGCCGGCTTCCCGGACAATCAGGAAGTTGGGCAGCATGTCATTACCCACCGCCTGGCTTCTTGATTGCCCAGCTTTTGGCCAGCTCGATGTTGATTGGCCAGGAAGCCTGCTTCCCAGCCAGTCAGCGAGGAGCCAGCTTTCCGCCCAACCAGGGAGGTGGGTCATTACCCGCTGCCAGGCTTCCTGATTAGGTGGGAAGCCTGCCCCACGCTGTTTGGCTGGCTTGATGCTGATTGGCTGGGAAGCCGACTTCCCGGCCAATCAGCATGGATCCAGCCAAACAGCATGGAGCTGGCTGCCCAGCCAATTAAGAAGCCAGGCGGCAGGTCATTAAAGCCTGCTCCATGTTTTCTCGCAGCACTGCCGGTCAGAGGAAATGTCCCTCTGACTGGAAGTTCCGGTATAGGTACTCACCCAAATACTATGTATCGGCACCGCATTGAAGTCCATCACAGGAGTGAGCTTGATACTTTACAACACACACAGGGACCGTGGAGAACAAAGTAGCCACCCTCCAGAAGGAAGGACAGTGTTAAGGTGCCCATACACCTTACAATTATCTGCAGATTTTCTGTGGTCAGATGGGAAAAGTGCAACAGATTGGCCCAGGTGGAGATTACTCCATCCACACAGTTAAGTGTAGATGGAGGAATCTGTTGCACCTTTTACATCTGACTACAGAAAATATGCAGATAATTGTAAGGTGTATGGGCAGGTTTAGCGGAAATTCAGAGATGATTTGAGGATCTACAGCCGAGTGATGCACAAATAAGATACATTTTTGTTAATAGTTAAGGTTCCTGAATGCATTCATAAGCTTTAACTCCTGAGTTTAGTGTCACTTTAACATGCACATCCCATGAATTTACAATATATTTCCTTTTATGAACCTATAAAAAGCTTCAAGGGAATTATAAATTATTATTAGAATGCAGTAAAAAAAACTAGCAGACAATTAGATATAATTTCTAGTGTGTTTTTATGTGCTCTGTATGAATGACTGTAATTAATACTCAGCTGTTTTCTGTACTATAGCTGAAAAGTGTATTCACCATGACAGCCAAAGAAGGAAGGAAGAGAAGTATGAGTGCCTTAGTGGTGGTTGGCAATGGCAATGGAGCAGCTGGTGAGTAATCTCATGTGACTTGGCTCTAAACTGTGCATAATTCTATAGTAATGGATGCATATTTTATAAGGGCTGGACACATCTGAGGAGAGAGGTAGCAAATGCATATTGAAAAAGGTTTGCACCTATTTTTTGTCTTTTCCTTCAATGGAAACACATTGAGCGGAATTTATCAAAACTGGAGCAGACAAAAACTGGAGCAGCTGTGTACTGCAACCAACCCACTTCTCTCTTTCATTTTCAAATCTTCACTGAACAAACTGAAGAGAGAAGCTGATTGGTTGCTGTGCACAGCTGCTCCAGTTTTTGTCTGCTCCAGTTTTGATCAATCCCCCCCATTCTCTCACTCCTTAAGGTGTAACTCCAGGCAAAACCTATCTATATTAAATGCAAGTACAGTATATGTCCTATACTACTGTTATAGCTGCACGTATCCTGTATGTGCTCATTTCAACACTCTTCTGCCTCTGATGTCTGAGTAGAAGAAACATGGCTTCTGAAGATCTTGCTTAGTGACTGCTAATGTCCCAGGCTACAGATTGGACAGTGAAAGCACTTTAGCACATTGGTGAGGTCATGCCTGTGCTCTCACCTCCTTTTAAGCATTATCCATCCCAGCTCATCACCCTCAAAGTAAACTTTGTTTCCTTTACTGGAAAGTTCATGGCTTCAGTTTTCTGGGATGCCAGTGGGGTTCAACAGATTCCCTTTTATAGGGCCAAAACATGACCAATGCATACTTTGCTCAAAACATTTTTTGATAGAATGTGAAGGATCAGCGCTGAGAAAAATTGACCAAAGGTGTGTTGTTTACCAAGATAACACCCGAAGCTACATATCAATCAATACTATGGCTGCAATCCATTAATGTGTGTTTTGTTTTTTTGTAAAATACAGTACAGATGTCTTTTGATAGACCAAATAAATATCTTGTTATACAATCAAAATAAATGTAAAACTGGCCAGTCGACCTAGGAGCAAAAATCATGGGTATGAAAAATAGGACCAAAATAGAGACAGTGAGAGTATAGAGAGATGTGCTGCTCCTAGGTCGACTGGCCAGTTTTACATTTATTTTGATTGTATAACAAGATATTTAGAGAAAAGAGGCAAACAGAAGGAGGAGAAGGGGGAAAGGAAGAGGAGTGACACAGGTCTCGGGAGTAAGGTAATTAGGAGAGCGTGCTGCTATTAAGTTTGCAGGGTTAACATTTCTCAGAACTGAGTAGTATTGCTATAGAATGACAAAAAAGTAGAGTTCCCACTCCAGGTGAAGGATCGTTTAATAATTTGCTTTTAAAAAATGGGGAGGGTTCTGAGGAAAGGGGTGTGCCCCAGAAACGCGTTAACCCTTGGCACTCGCTGCTGGAAGACGACTTTTGTCGTGAGCTGACTTGGCTGTGCTGTGGCTTCTGATGGGCGATAGCCTCCTGTGAGGGAAACCATTGAATACGATTGTGTCACTTTTCTCTTGTGAGTACATTACCATTTTTTAAAAGCAAATTATTAAACGATCCTTCACATGGAGTGGGGCAGATCGTACATTTTTTAAATTACTTTACAACCCTCGCAAGACAAAAGTCTTGCGAGGGTTGTATAGTGTATGTCCACCTTTAATATCCTAAAAAGATTTGCTGTCAGTTCCTGCATGCATTTCAGATGCTGCATCTCGACAACCCACTCCCGGAAAGGGGAGAGCAGTAAACCTCCAATGTTTGGTTATAACTGATAGAAGTATGAGTTGCGGGTAACATAATATTTTAGTAGTAATGCTGTCATACGTGTCAATCACTGCCGATCAAAAAGGGGCAAGGTGGGGACATGTCCACCAGAGATGTAGCATGGTTCCCAGCTGAGCGTTACACCTCCAGCATGTTTGACACCTGGTGAAAGATAGGATGCAGCTTGTTCAGGCGGCAATACCATTTGGTGAGGATTTTAAAATTCCGGATTTGTAACATAGATCAACAAATCATCACACTGCCACAGCTACATGCTCCATAGCCAGTATATAAAAAGGAGACAGCAGGCAAACTTGACGGGTCCCAAAAATGGGGTCTAAGAGTATTCATTGAATCTCTAAAATTTTAGATTGGAGACCAGGGGTAATACCCACTTGGTTGCGGGTCACAGAGAGGAAGTCCCAATTAAGGTGGTTTAACACTTTCTTTGTGTCTTTTGACAGCAGACATAGGGGTAGGCTGGATGTCTTGGCATACTCCATAAGAGTAAGGGCTTTCACAGTATTGTCTCTCACTTATTGATAGGGGATGAAGTCCACTTGGTTCAAATGGATCAAGGAGGTGATGTGCAATTTAAAATGCTTGGTAATAATCTTATAAATATAAATAAGTATAAATCTTGAAGTCAATGTTGATTAGAGAAATTTGGTGATTGGTGGCACAATGAGCTGAGTCTTTATTGTCCTAAGGATTATTGGACAATAAAGGTGATGTGGGCATCTTTGCAAAGGGGCAGGTCTCAGAAATGAGGTTGAAAGTCCTCTCTAAAATAGGTAAGAGGGGGTCATCCATGATTTTATACAATTAATTTGTGAACCCATCTTGACCTTGGTTTTTCCCCCGAAGTGTAGAATTCTACAAATCTTTTCGGTTATAAAAAGGCAAGGGTAGTGGCCACCTTCAAAAGACTAGGGAGGGTTGTCACCAGTGGAGGTCATATAATTTGTATCTAGCATAATGACTTTGACATACATTCTTTCCTTGCGTGTCTTCCCCATCACAGTTGTTAAAAAGTAGCTTTTATTTGTATGATATCCATTTTAAAAAATCCTCTTTGTGGTGTTGCCTGGTTTGTGTGTTATTTCTTTAATACACACCCCATCTCTATTTAGGTAGAGGTGACCAATTGGGGTCCCCTTTTTTCTGGAGTGCCCCTTTTCTTTTACCACACTAGATTTCCAAAAGTTTTTCTATGAGCAGATTTAACCCATAAAGAATGCCTACATCAAAATAAACTACATAGCTATTTTATTTGCACATATTTTCAAGATTTGAATATAGCTTCATATTTACTTGAAATGTTGTTGTTTCTTCAAATAAAAGAATGTAATCTTTTATATGCTTCTTTTAATAACGTGCTAAAAAAAATGTCTTCCTTGACAGGAAAGTAATTAAAAAAGCAGTGCAAATGGGTCATTATTTTTTTTCACATAGTGCTGAAAATAATTAGTATGTTTAATGACAAAACCTATTCCGGAAAGAATATTGCCTAACTAGCTTTTATCCACTTTTAAGTGACATGATTTCCTACACAATTGCTATGGCCAAAATTAGCAGAATTGTATCAAGAGAGCTCCAGGTTGTGTGCTTAGGATATCCCCGTAGACAGTGACCATAGTATGTAGGGCAGCCTACATCCAAACCACCATGTCCTCGGAATAGAAAATGTCTGTAAAGTTGATATCTGAATGTCACATGTACTGACAAGTTAATGGAGACACGATAAGGTAATGTGTGTTTCTGTACATCCCTTGCAGGAATGGCACTGCCAAGTAATTGCACACTTTGAAATATTCATTCTACACTGAAAACTTGTTCTGATTATAGTTAGCATGTAAATTGCATTAGGCCTTTCAGGACAATCCTCTTCCCAGATAAGTGGGGGGGGGTTTCTATTAAAAATTATATCTTGGGCCTTTCTCTTTCATACCTTTTTGAAAGTTATGGATAAAAAAAAAAACTTGCTTAGTTAGCCTGAGCAATGAATGAAGTGATTGTGTTGTGATTTTATAAGTAAAATAAGTGTACTTGGACCTAGTAGTGAAAGGTTTTCCAAGTGACTCTCCATTTAAAGGATATACATTTGTAAAGCTTGCACAGTTGTCAAAGTGTATATATGTCTATTTGTTCCCCTTGTTTTATTGTTTTGTTTTTAAAAGATTGTCGAGGGGTTAGAATCCCTATTAAAGTTTTATTGCTGTCTGTATCCCTGCTAGGGAGATTTACTCCAAAGTTTTTACCAGAACAGAGATTGAAGAACTGTCCTAACTGTCCTAGTGCAGATAATTGTTCTGGTGTTGTGTCTATAGGGCCTATTATAATGAAGGGATTTTTTTAAAATGGGAAATGGATAACAAAAACACTCTCAGGGGGTTTTAAGCATTAAACCTAATCATAATCATGTACCTTGCACTAACCCCATTCTGCCCTAACGGCCTAACCAGCTTGTTAACAAAAACAACAACAAAACCTAGGTCATATGAAAATAGGTGATTCCAAGGGTTTGTTGTTTTAGTGTAACCTTCTTTTTTTTCTCTCTTTACAGGGTTTGCAGTTGGAAAATCCAACGACAGAGCGATAGCACTAAGAAAAGTATGACATTAGTACTGTAATTTAATGTACACAAGATTTATTTGTGATGTTTGCCTGAATATAACAGCCCATTTAGCATTAAACACAGTGAGGCTGCTTATCTGACCAAAATAGAAGAATGCCCCGGGGTCAGTGGTAGGAGGAATGCCCCAGAGTCAGTGGTAGGAGGAATGCCCCAGAGTCAGTGGTAGGAGGAATGCCCCAGAGTCAGTGGTAGGAGGAATGCACCCGGGGTCAGTGGTAGGAGGAATGCCCCGGGGTCAGTGGTAGGAGGAATGCCCCGGGGTCAGTGGTAGGAGGAATGCCCCGGAGTCAGTGGTAGGAGGAATGCCCCAGGGTCAGTGATAGGAGGGTTACCCCGGTGCCAGTGGTAGGAAGAATGCCCCAAGGTCAGTGGTAGAATAATTGCCCTGACGCCATGAGGAGTAAACGAAATATCCCAGTGGTCTGTAGGATTTAATATAATGCCCCATTGTCAGTAAAAGAATAGTGGAACATTGTTTTTGTCATTGGGAGGCTTAATAGTGTCACAGCATTGGTGTCAGTAGGAGGAGGCACGGTTCCCCATTGTTTGTGTCAAAAGGAAGAATAGTATCCCATCATTGGTGTCAGTAGGAGAAGGAGTAGTGCCCCATTTTTGACCTCAATGGCAGTAGAAGTAGGGCTCCATTGTTCGTGTCAGTGGGAGGAGGGATAGTGCCCCATCCTAGGTGTCCTTGGGAGGAGGAATAGTGCCCCCTTGTTGGTGTCTGTTGGAGGAATATTGGTGTCAGCAGGGTACTCCCCCACAGCCCTGGTGTATAGTGGTAATAGTCCCAGCACACACGGCCACTCTGCATACAGACAATCCAGACTTAGCTTACAGAAAAAAAGCCCACAAGGTCATACTGGTAAGACGATCCTCTAAGTGCAGTGACCCTTGTCAAGCAATCAGAAGTAGCTATTTGTGCTGCCATAACGAATAAGCACAAAATTGTATTTTACTTGTAATTTTATCTCCAACATATTTCACACTGCCCTTATTTTGCACTGTATATCCCTGACTCTACAAATTCCTCGCTTCAGAGTTGCTGGCTGTGATGCAATGCAGTTTGTGCTTGCTAACTTCTGTGTTTTAAATTTATGTGTATTTTTATCTTTGTACTTTCTTGACATAGGCAAAGAACAGAGCTGTCCATTATCTGCATTACGTAGAACGATACAACAATCATACAAGTAAGTTTAGCTCATGCTTTTGGGAAGAACGGTAAGGCTCTGTTCACACCTAGGCGTATCGAATATGCGCGTTTGTCGCGTGTTTCGTCACGCGCGTTTTTACCGCGATCCGCGGTAAAAAAAACGATCAACAAACGCGCGTTTCCGAGGGCTACTTGGCTTTATCCCAATGGAAACGCGCCACAAAAACGCCGCAAAGAAGCTCATGTACCTTTTCAGGCGTAGGCCGTTTTTTGTAGCGCCTTCAGACGGGCTGAAATACGGCAAGGTGTGAACCATACCCATAGAAAACAATGGGATTTTAATGTTTGAGCGTTTTGTAGAGCGTTCGTAGAGCGTTGAACGCGCTACAAAATGTGCAGGTGTGAACCAGGCCTTAATGTATATCTTCAGAGGTGGACTTGGCTGTGAGGTGGGGTAGCGTTTGCTCCCCGGTACAGTGCCTCTTCAGTTCATGTGGGCCACCCAATGCAGAGCTCTATCACAGTCGGGACCGCACATGGAACAGTAACTCCTGCTGTCATTTGTACTCAGAATACGCTTCTACTGTTCATTTGCTTGGCAACTTTATGATCAAGTGCAGGACACCACAAAGGAAGCTAATAGAAAACTTTCAGATCTTGCATTTCCGTGCAAGGTGCACTTTAACTAGACTCTGTCTGAAATATAATTTTTGCTTAATCTTTGCTGTCTTGAAGGGCAAGGCTGCCCAAGAAATCTTCACATTTCATGTATTTGGGTGCGTCTGATGCCTTCCGATTGTGTCCTTCTTCCAGGACCAGCTCACAACTGTGTACTGAAGGGTTGGTTGGTAGTGTTTGTCCTCTAAGTAGAAGCCAGATCATCCATGTAACAACCTAGGCAAGAGCTCAGGGCTTGGCAGATGTCCAGGGGACCCAGCTACAATCATTATGCTCCTGCAGTTATCCAGGGGCATAGCAAAATTGGTCAACTCTGTCCACCTGTCTGTAATTCACAAGGGAAGGTGAACTTGTAAGCACTTGGTGTCTAATGTAATGGGGTTATGGCAGTTTGGTCATTGCAAATGGGTGACTTCTGTGTGCCTTTTGCAACCCTTATCAATATCAATCAAAGGACAAGAGGCCCAAAGCTGCTACCTTGCCTAGGACCCATTCTGCCTTAATCCATCCTTGCCCCTACGCCAAACGTTTCTGGTCCTCCCCTTTATATTTTATGTACCCTTAAAAATATTTGTTGTAGTGTTTAGAATTTGAAGCCCCCTGGGGGGTATAAATGTGTCATCTTAAAACACTGACCTTCACTGAAGCCCAAAAGATACACAATCAAATCCTGCAATGTTTTGGAAGACAGCAGGTGTTTTCCCATGGGTATCACTGACAGGTACTTAAACTTGTCAGTCCAATTTGTAGAAAGTAACTGCTACCTATCAAACAGCCGACATCTTCCCTACCATTTATCCCCAGTCACTGACACCTGATCGTAGCACAGCCATTAATATTAGCAGGAGATGTCCTTCACTGCAAGTAAATAAGTATCGTTAAATCTGTTTTTATTGCGAAGAACAAGTATTACAAAACATAAGAGTGAAAGTAAATGAGTAGGTGGCTCTGCTCCTTATTAAACTCTCAGAATGGCCTTCATTATTTATCTTATACAGCAGATTGTATGTAGCAACACTGAAGTAGCTGTCAGTCTTACTCCAAAATGCTCATCCTTGTTCTAGCTGGCAAAATGTGACCATAAACAGACCTTTATTTAACTACATTTGTAGCAGTTTTGTAAAAAGAAAGAAAGCAACATCCCAGTAGCAATGATTATGGTCTTGCTCCTTCTAACATGCTCTGCAAAATGATTGGGGAATATGATTGCTTTGGCAACACATTTTTTTCATCCATTTAGAATGGCAACCCAACACACCTGTTCAGTAACTGCAAAAGCTCCTGTAGTACAGTCCACAACAACTCGCACGGCTTATGGTGCTCTACCAAAATCCTGCAGTGTGCTGCTAGGCCATTTAAAATACATGTGCTGCCTTAACACATGAAAATGCATAAGCTAAAGTGACACAAGACTCAGGAGTTAAATCTTAAAAATGCATTCAAGTACCTTAACTATTAACAAAAATGTATCTTATTTGTGTATCACCCGACTGTAGATCCTCAAATCATCTCTGAATTGGTGCTGACACTGTCCTTCCTTCTGGAGGGTGGCTACTTTTGTTCCCCATGGAAAGTAGCCACCACTCCAAGCTCACTCCCGTGGTGTACTACAATCTAACGATTAGTATTCTAATATTTTATTGAAGTTATAGTCCATCATGGATGCGAGATTTGAGCGGTGTCTACTTTACAACACACCCAGGGACCAAGGGGAACAAAAGTAGCCACCGCTCCAGAAGGAAGGACAGTGTCACCAATTCAGAGATGATTTGAAGATCTACAGCTGATGCACAAATACGGTACAGTATTGTTAATAGTTAGGGTGCTTGAATGCATTTTTTTTTTTTTGCATATATCTACTGCTGGAACAGTGGGGAAGCCTGCTGCTGTGTAACCTAACTTAGCTGTCAAAACCCTGATGCAGCACCGTCTGTAATCAACAGGCCGCATGCCGTCCATGAGAGGGGAGGCTTTCCCTGCTGTGTAACAGGATTTGAACTGTAATTCAAAATGGGCACTTTTTACAACCTCTGGGTTTAACGCAAAATTCATAATAGACAGTTTTGGGGAATATAGTAAAATGGCTTAGAACATGCTTCCTGGTAGTGAGACAAATGTGACGTATCCCATATTTTATCAGAATAGGAAATATATGGGGCTCCTGGATTGGGAGTTATTGTGTGCTTTAATTCTTCTGGATGCTTTACAGCTTGAGGTGCCCTTAGATCAGAGTGGTGAATCAGACTTACATGCAGGATTCAGCTTTCCTCAGGCATCTTCAAGTGATGCCATAAACAAAACTTAGAGGGCAGAAGAAGGGGCTTACAAACACTTCTGCTAATGGGAAACTAAAGAGGTTGGACAAGATTTTCTAATCCGCCTAGTTGCTATTTCCTAAGAGACATGTAGGGCCAACATGTCTGTAGGGATGCATTGACATAAGATAGTGGCCCAAAAACAGCGAGACCAGGTAATTGGCATTTCATGAAAGAAAGAAAACACCGGGCGCCTAACCTGGTGCAATAATCAGCTCTGATAAAAGGGAAGTTTCCTGAAAACACGTTCATCTTAGTGGCAGTGAGACTCACTATGAGTAGAGCTCCTGGACATTCTTACCTTTGTGCAGCGGTTCATCCAGTGAGGACTACAAGTCCATTGTGTCACTGTTCTTGCTCCATTTGTGAATACAAGTGTTTTTATATATGCAGTTTTTTCAATAAAAGGATTATTGCACCAGGTTAGGCGCCCGGTGTTTTCTTTCTTTCATGCAGTTTCTGGGATCCCTTGTCTGTTGCGGGGCATCCTACTGGATTTGTTTGGGAATTGGCATGTCATGTCTGTGGATACCTTCAATGCAGTAGATCTTCAAGTTTACAACACTGTGTGAAACATTTTTTTTAGAACATTAGCAATAAATGTTTTCTGCACTTATTTCATTTGTAACAAGAGCGCATTGTTTAAAGTGTTTCCTTTAGTGTGATTTGTATGGTGGTAGTGATGTTAACAATCATTTCCTATTTGCTTTTTTTTAGTATATCATGATATCACAACAAAATTTAAGAGAACAACAATTAAAATGAAGAAACAAAACCCAGGTAAGTTTTTTGCGTGTTTTTTTTAAATAAAAAAAAATAAGATCAAACCTCCTGTGTGTAGTGGGGTGCCTCAGTGTTTAATAGGGTAATGTGCGGCTGATGGTCAGCTGACAGTCAAGACCTGTTTTTATGTTTTCATTGTGGGAATTGCGTTTTGTGGGCTTGTTTTCGGTCAATTTTTGCCCATATGTTGTTATATATGGTCATTTTATATACAGTATTCTATCCTTTTTATTCCTTGTTTTTAAGTGATTATTTTTTGTCTTTAATTGCTTTTCAGTAATCATCATTTTGTTGAGATTATTCTCTTTCTAAAGAAGTCCCTCAGTGTTCAGTTTTCAGGGCTGAAAACAAAGGGAAATAGCAAAGTTCCCCAAAGTGTGATGCTGTAAACCATAAAACCCCCAAAACATAAAGTGGAACTATAGTGTAAATGTGAAATATTGCTGGTAGGTAAGCTTGTATTGCTGAAGAGACTGCTTATAGCTTATTGAAGAAAAACCCCTCTGCCTGCCAGCCGATTTTTTTGTAAATGTACACTTACATCGTCCCGGGCCCAACAATTAAGATGGTTGGTTGAAGATGCCAAACCCAGAAGAAGACCAGGTGAAGATGGAATGGGGGGAGTTAAATCTTCCAGACTTCTGCTTTAACTATCTACT
>NW_017306629.1:884503-964665 GCF_000935625.1 Nanorana parkeri
CACTCTTGAAGAGACACTGTCACATTGCCTATTCAGGGCAAAGTGACAATGTCTTTGCAAAGGACCCTTCACTGATATTCACCTTGTCAGTTCCCTTTCTGCCACTTTCTTCCTCCTTCGTAGCCAGCAACAATACCTGGTGTTTCTAGGTATGGGGGGCCATGTGGATTCCTCCCATGGGATAGTGCTGAGGTCTAACATCTAATTGCTAGTCCCATGCACATAACAGAGGATTGATTTTTGCCCATTTTAGGGAGATTTAATTCAAGTGCAGGCGTGGTCATGTGTTGGGGAAGAAGGTGCTCCTGATCTGAAGGGGTTTTTTTCCATGGGGTCCCTCCTTAAAATCCATAGCAGACCCCTATCTGGGATTAGAGACTGGCATGGATTTTGGAGGCACCACAAGTCTCTTTTTTTTAAATTGACATTTTTTTACATTTTAGGCTGGGGTGCCTCGAGAAAAAAGTTGATGTGGGACATTGATTTTTTCCAAACTAACTTAGTGATTATTTGGGGTTGGTGGTGGGAAGGAGGAGAGTTCAGATTTAAAGGGATAATCGGGATAATTCTTATGTTGATCACAATACATGAATAGAGTAAAACGCTAATCTTGCGGATGGGGAGAACTGGCCTGTAAAGCAATTCTAACAGGAAAAATTCTATTACAGAAGGGCATGGTATCCTGCACTAATATTCTTCTTTTTCTTCTAAACTATAATTGAAAAAAACAAAGTAGATGAACCACAAGTAATTTTTACTCGGTGAAGAATATATTGATTTCCTTGCTGCAGCATGGAGAACAAACTCCAGTACACATTTTCATCCGAATGAGCTTTAAAAGGCTATTCATCACACTTTAATTTACTAGATGGCTGAAATGTTTAATTTAGCTCAGTGGACTCCAGTTTCCTTTCTTTGAAATTGTTCCTGTAGGTTTTATTTATTTATTTATTGTTTTTTTTCTGGTGGGCTGTTGGGAACTCTGTGTTCTTGAACTATAATTTAGAGCCAACATTCCTCTTCTAGACATAAAATCTGTAGGTTTATTTGTGCTGCCACTGTGAAAAAGCAAGGGGCAGGGAATAATTTTACCTAGCACTGACCAGTGTTGCCTATTACAGTTTCAGTGAAGGTTTTAAATGCTGTAAGTGAACTGCAGGATGCTCCGGGACTGCGTTGTGTTTTGCTTTCTTTTTCATCATAATAACATATCATTACAATGGAAAGCCACAAAACATCCAAGTAAATCACAGACATCAACGCTGTTGAAATGACTGTTTTTGGTGCGATAAGCCTCGTTCTTATAAGCAGACTCTATATTTCAGATTTGTTTTCTACTAAGGATGTGGGGGTATTGATTACACTGAGCTTCATTTATAGAAAACAGTGCCAAAAGCAGCCAATTAAATGTTAGCACCCCGTAAAACAAAACTAGTTAATATTATTATTATATGGTTGCTAGTCAGTATTTAAGCGTGATTTCAACTAAAGGAGTACATTGGGGATGCTGTTCGCATGGCATTAGCGCCCCAAGATGGCACTGACGAGTATAGGACATTCCTATATTCGTCAGTGCCATCTAGGGGCACTAGTGCAATACAAACTTCCTCAGGTAAAACTTTTCTAAATTAACCCAAATTTTTTTGTTTTTTGGGGTGTTTTGGATAGGGAGATTAAAGGAGAACTATGGGGTTAGGGCTTTTCCCCATAGTTCTCCTAAGGGTAACGGGAGGGCACAAATTAGCGTCCTCCCGTCACCCAAAGCTCAGTATACCACGAGCTACAGCTCGCGGTATACTGAGACGCCGCAGCCGGGACTGATCCCGACTTTACTGTCGAGATCCACCCAGCTGCGGGATTGACAGCTGGCTCTGCCTAACTAGAGGCAGAGCCAGCTGTACCCGCCCCTCCCCCGTCTGTTCCGCCAGTCAGCGCTGGAGGATCGGACAGGGGAGGGGGGAATCCCTGCAGGTCGACTAGAACTATGAGGCTGAGTGATTTTCACTCGGCTCATAGTTCTCCTTTAAGGTTTTGAAACCCGTGTTTGGCTTTCACCGCTCTGAGGCTCCTTGAAGAGATTTTTCTTTACTCTCTGTAATGGGGATAATGGTTGTATTAAACGGAATGTGAGGAAAAATCTGCAATCTGCAAGAGAAGTGGCAACAAAAGCTGATGAGGGTACTAACCTTCCTCTAATGTTTTAAGATATTTTAATTGTGTATTGATGTTGATGATTTACCCTCACCTCTGGTTAACACAACGCAAGACAAGACAGGAAGCAAGGAGAAAACTCTCTAAAAATCATGCTCTATATACAATCTCACAATCTAGATTTACCAAAATGATGTAATACGAGGGCAAAGCTAAATAATTCATCCAGTTTGTATCTAATCAGACAGGCTTGCTCTACATAGTTGATGGTAGAACTAAAGCAGATTTTACAATCCGATTAAATAGTGTATGGTCCGCCTAACTGAGCCCCTGATAGCGGTAAAAACATGACAGGTGTTCTAACTTTTCCTCACTGTGGCCAAAAGTTTGGAGATGCCGTATATATGCTGCACTTCAGACACACTCTGAAATAAACAGTTTGAATATTAAGATGTTTAACAATTTGTGTTTTGGGGCGTTTATCACATTCATAGTGAATGATCTCTTTTTCCTAGGATCATCTTACAATTTTAAAGTTACTTATTCATGTCTCTACCTGTAAAATTTTGCCATCACATACCTCTTTTAACACATATGACTTAGCATCACGTTTGTGTATGTTTTTATAGGTTATGGTCTTCATTGCCATAGAGCAATCATCACTATCTGCAAACTGATTGGCATCAAGGACATGTATGCCAGGTTGTCAGGTTCTCACAATCTGCTTAACATTACAAATGCACTCTTCCAGGGTCTGACCAAGCAGGTATGTCACATAATCATGCCTTTTACTTTGAAATACCCATTAAGCACCATAATACCAATCTTGGAGTCGGTAAAATCATTGTAAAACACCTTGTCTTCTTACAGCAGAAGCTTTATTTAAAGTAGTATTACACTCTCAAACTGTTTGTTTGTTTTTTTCAATCAAGAAAGTGTTATTTTTGTTTTACATTATACTGAAATATACAAGTAGAGCAGAAGTATACATTCACAGAGAATAACAGAACTGCAACGTTAAGCTTCTTCTGCTACTGTACTAGTATTAGTGCCTGCGGGGCACCATTCAGAGATTGTGATTCTATCCGTAGCCAGTTAACATTTTTGAACTATTGTTCTAGTACATTCAGTGAACATCTTGAATTCTGGTTTAAACAGAGATAAGTGATAGCGATTGTTGCTCAAACTGTTTTTTAATAATGAGTCCAGATCAAAGAAATATACATTTCCCAGCAAAGCATTGCTTTACATTTTGCCCAATCATTAACAATCATCATGTTTGTGAGCAGCTGCTTCTAAGGCCCCGTTCCCACTGCACGATATGCAAATCGCGCGTTTGTCGCGCGATTTGCATATTGCGCGACATCGCGAGATTTGCCACGTTCAAGCTTGCATTGAGCAAGCTTGAATCGCGGCTAAATCCGCTCCAAAAAGGGTCCTGCTGTAGCGACACACGACCCGCGACAGCAGGACCCTTTGCCCCATTGGATTGCATTGGAGCGCGATATCGCGCGGTAATTTGCCGCGATATCGCGGGAATTACCGCGCGATAAATCTCTCAATGTGAACGGGGTCTTAGTCTCTCAGCTCAGCTTCCCTGAACTTCCTGTCCAGTATTAGATCCCAAATGACAGTGCAGACTCCAGCAACTGTTCATCTACTAGATGGGAGGAGAGGGGCCGGGGGGAGGGGAATAACTTATCAGCACGCACAAGGGTGACTGCATAGAACTCTGCTTGAGAAAGGAGGCATTCTAAAACCGGATATCAGAGCCAGTGATCAGGGGAGCAGCTGATTCTGCAGGAAACTAAAGCGTTTAAACATTAAAGGAGAACTATGGGGTCAGTGCTTTTCCCCATAGTTCTCCCCAGGGTCACGGGAGGACACAAACTAGCATCCTCTCGTGACCCAAAGTTCAGTATACCGCGAGCTACAGCTTGCGGTATACTGAGACTGCCGCAGCCGGGACATTACTGTCATGATCCACCTAGCTGTGTGATTGACAGCTGGCTCTGCCTATATAGAGGCAGAGCCAGCTGTGCCTGCCCCCTCTCCCGTCCGTTCCGCCAGTCATCGCTTGAAGATGGAGGATCGTACAGGAGAGCGGAGAATCCCTGCAGAGAGTTGTGAGTGACAGTCACGGCTCTCTGCAGGGACAGGATCGAGAAGTGAGTGAGCGACGGTATGTGTTCGCTCACTTCCCGATCTATAGAGCCGACATGTGACAGTTTCATTGTCACACGTCGGCTCGAACTATGAGGCTGAGTGATTTTCACTCACCTCATAGTTCTCTTTTAAGGAGCAACATCCATTGTAAGTGATTTCATCAGCATTTGAAATAGCTTAAAATCCTTTTGACTTTAACCACTTGAAGACCGTTAAACCCCCTTCCTTTCCAGACCATTTTTCTGTATTCAGAGCTGTAATTTCACCGCCTGACATTTATTCAGTCATGCAACGCTGTCCTGAAAATAATTTTATACCATTTTCAGGGAACAGCTACTACTTATAGAAATAAGTACCGAAATTGTGAAAACATTTTTTTCTCTAAGTTATGAAACTTTTATTATTACCCAATTGTTTAGCAAAATATAAAAGACGGGGTCACGTCGGGTAAATAGACACCAAACATGTCAAGCCTTAAAATTGCGCGTACCCACAAAATCACAAAAAACTATCATACCAAAAATTGAATAGATGACGCTTTACACTTAACTTTATGCTATTACAAAGGGGGCTAAGAATCCCCCTATGTGATAGCAAATATCTAGTGACAAGTCCACTTTATGGGGGCCTTTTAAAAGTGTTTGTTTTGAGTATTAGCTGTAAGGCCCCATTCACACAGGGCATAGGCTATGTCTGGGGATTCCTGTGGCAAGAACCTGCGGATTCTTGGGCAGGAATCTCAGGTGGGTCCCTACAGATGTGGCTACTCTGCCTGTTCAAGTTAATAATGACAGACTGACAGCGACCACATGATTGTCCCTGGACACAGATACACCACCACAGGAAGCTGCATAAGGTAGACTTCACTGGCAAACTCAACAGATATTTTTGAAGGGTGAACAAAGCTTGGTATACAGTACATGGCTAAATTTTCTTTGTTCAACCTGTGGGCTGAACAAAGACATTTTAACAGATTCCGCCATAAACGCTCCGAGCATGGATGGAAGAATCCCCTGCTGTTTTGCATTGTATTCTGACAGTGGCTGGTGGCCGCTGTGAGAATACCCAAACCCTGTTCGGCCGAGAATTTTACAACCTGCTTCTTCGATCAGCTGATCGAGGGATGCCAGGTAAAAGGGTGTTGACAGCAGCACCCACTATGTGAATTTTGGCCGGTTCATTGCACAGTGTATAGCCTACTTAAGAGAAGCTGCAGCAAATATTTTTATTAATGGGAGATCATAGTTCTACTTATGCAGTCCTACAGATAAACTCAGTCTCCACTATTGAGCAGCTTTGTTACTTTGTTCTATGGTTTTCTATTGTGGATAATTGGCCATGCATAACAGATACTTTTTGTTCATTTTATAGGATACAAAATGGTATAGGATTGGTTGCACTAGATAAATGCATTCTCCTTTTTAAGGTGTTTTCGATGAATGTTTTTTTCTTGCACAAGAATAAGGCTTCTCATAAAACAATCATTTGCTTCTTGAAACAGGAAACGCATCAAGAACTAGCCAGCAGAAAAGGTCTACATGTTGTGGAGTTTAGAGACGAATGTGGTCCCCTTCCTAGAATTGTGGCTACACCTCATGGACCTCTTTCAACAGTTCCCGAACCTGAAGGGGAAATAGTTGACACACCACTCGACTGGGATGATGTTAAGGTGACCCAGGGAATAAAGCGCTCTGTCTGGGCCAATGTGAAAAGGACAATTTGGTGAAGCTCTAAAATCGATCTAACAGTCTAGAGGGGATACAACTATCCAGTGGCTGTTATCCGTTCTTTGTCTATGTGATTATCTGGAGCTGATTCTTTCATGTGTAGCTCCGATTACAATAGGACACATTGGTGAAACATTATAATGTTGCCACCATTAAGTTCACTTTTTATCAAAGTGTTCTACCTCTGTATTAGTCTTGTTGAAGAATTGTAAGGCACATGTCATTACTTTAAATATAATAATGTGTAAAGTGCTTAGGATGTAGTCCAATGAAGGTAAGCACGGAAAAATAAAGAGCTTGTTCATTTGTACGTGATATCTTTTTTGTATAATTTGGTTATAGTGTATATTAATTGCAAATTTTTACAATTCTCCATTGCATAATTTACTTAAAATGTGGGACACGGATACATGCTTGGCAACACTGATGCATCACCATCTCAACTATACAGTTGTGTGAAAAAGAAAGTGCACCCTCTTGGATTTCGTTGGTTTTAAGTATCAGGACATAATTAAAACTATCTGTCCTTAGCAGGTCATAAACTTAGGTAAACCCAACCTCAAATGAACAGGAACACATGACATTTTACATCGTGTCATTATTTATTTTACAAAGATAAAGCCAAAAGGGAGAAGCCATGGATGAAAAACTAAGTACACCTTATGATTCAATAGCTTATAGAAACACCTTTAGCAGCGATAACTTGAAGTAATCATTTTCTGTATGACTTTATCAGTCTTTCACATTGTTGTGGTGGAATTTTGGACCACACATCTTTACAACGTTGGTTCAGTTCATTGAGGTTTGTGGACATTGGTTTATACACAGCTCTCTTAAAGGAGAACTATGGGGTTCTATCTTTTTTTTATGAATAAATTCCTTAGGCTAAATAAGTAAATAATGTAATTTACTGTAATTAGCCAAAATGCACAGGAAGGCTGTAAAAACCTTATTTTAGGTGGTGGACGGGGCTAAGCGCCGCAATGAGAAGACATCCCGTCATATCTGACATGATCCTCCCCACTGATGATTGACAGTGATTCTTGAGAGCTGCTGCGCGTCCACGAATATATGGACATGCGCAGCAGCTCTCTCCTTACCTGCACGTCCCCGTGTGCCAGCTCCTTCCCCACTCTCTCTTTTTCTCTCTGCTGACAGATCGTGGATCGCTGATGACAGAGGGGGAGGAGCTCTCTCTCTTTTCAGCATTTAATACAAATCGGAAAGTCCATATATGGTAAATGATGTCACTGGAGATCCCTGCTGACCGGATCCGATCAGCGGATCCGATCAGCAGGGATCTCCAGTGACATAATTTACCTTATATGGACTTTACGATTTGTAGTAAATTTTGAAGAGAGAGAGAGGGCTCCTTCCCCTCTCTCTCTCTCTCTGCATGCCCTGTGTGACGCTGACCTCCTCAATTCACTGGGGATCGTTGATGAGAGAGGGGAAGGAGCCCTCTCTCTCTCTTCAAAATTTACTACAAATCGTAAAGTCCATATAAGGTAAATTATGTCACTGGAGATCCCTGCTGATCGGATCCGCTGATCGGATCCGATCAGCGGATCCGATCAGCAGGGATCTCCAGTGACATAATTTACCTTATATGGACTTTACGATTTGTAGTAAATTTTGAAGAGAGAGAGAGGGCTCCTTCCCCTCTCTCATCAGCGATCCCCAGTGAATTGAGGATGTCAGCGTCACACAGGGCATGCAGAGAGAGAGAGAGAGGGGAAGGAGCCTGCGTGCACGAGCTGTCAAAACACAGCTGTGCACGATGAGAGGAAGCGCGGCCACAGCAATTATACCATTTGAAAAAAAAGCCGTGGGCGGGCTTTTTATCTGTGATGTGCTGCGAATTTAGAAAAACAGAACGATGCTACTACAATCAAGGTAAGGGGTATTTTTATTTGCCCTTAAGTCATAGTTCTCCTTTAAGGTCCCGCCACAGCATTTCAATCAGGTTGAGGTCTGGACTTTCACTGGGCCATTGCAACACCATGATTCTTTTAATTTTCATTCAGTCTGTTGTAGATTTGCTGGTGTTCTTGAGATCATTGTGCTGTTGCATGACCCAATTTCAGCCGAGCTTTAACTGTCAGACAGATGGCCTCATATTTGACTCTAGAATACTTTGGTATACAGAAGAGTTCATGGTCAGCTCCATGACTGCAATGTGCCCAGGTCCTGTGGCTGCAAAACAAGCCCAAATCATCACCCCTCCACCACCGTGCTTGAGAGTTGGTATGAGGTGGTTGTGCCTATATGCTGTGTTTTGGTTTTTGATAAAAATGGAACTGTGCCATATGGCCAAACATCTCCACTTTGGTCTCATCTGTCCAAAGGACATTGTGCCAGAGGTCTTGTGGTTTGTTCTGATGAAACTTTACAAACCTAAGCTGTGCTGCCATGTTCTTTGTATAGAGGCTTTCTCCTGGCAAGCCTTCCAAACTTACCATACTTGTTCAGTCTTTTTCTAATTGTAATTGTCATGAAGTTTAACATGCTAACTGAGGGCTGTAGAGTCTGAGATGTAACACCTTGTTTTTTTTTTGTTTTTTTCTGAGCATTGCACGGTCTGACATTGGGGGGAATTTGTTGGATCATCCGCTCCTGGGAAGATAGGCAACTGTCTTCTGCGTTTTCACCTTGAAATATAGTGGTATACAAACAGACCGCCCCTCCAAAGAGTTCCAATGCTTCAGGCTTTTATTGAAATCCACAGCAAATCCAATATAACAGTATATATAACGATAAACACCAGCACCGCAAACCCCCGACAATATAAAACCACTTACGCGTTTCACCCATAGGCTTATTCATAGCGTTTACAAATACAAACCAGTACCTCAGTTAAATGTGTTCAGAAACTCCATCCTACACAGATGCAGGAAGAACTGCTCAATGATTGACTGGTTAACTCTAAACCAGCCGGTGTAAGTAAGTCAATAGAACATAAGGAAACTTCTAATCCCATCTATACATGTCATAGTCTCCAAACCACCAGTACAAATTTAAGTCTAGTGTTATAATTCAATCACACTAAAGAGCAATCCTCCTCTTAACTGTGCAGGGTGTAAAACAGTGCACAAGAATAAATATATACAGTATATTGTAAATACTAGGGATGTCCAGATACCAGTGCCGATACTTGGCATTTTCACAAGAACAACCAGGGTTGCAGCTGGGACCTAGCTCTGGCTCTCCACCACGGTCCTGAAATCATTAGTCTGTATTGTTTTTGAAAAAATGCCACATGACAATAAACAAAAATGTATCAGTACTCGTACTTGTAAGTACTTGGACGAGTATCAGTACTTGTACTTGCAAAAATGGTATCGGTACATCACTTACATATATTTATTTAAAAAAAATAATGCATTAAAATGGGGATGTACAAATCCCAGGAGCTCTAGTATAGTCTCTGAGCTGGAAAAGTATCTGTACTTGTACGGAGTACGGTACTTGGTATATGAACATCCCTAGTAAATACAAAACTCGCTTGAGTATACATGTAAGTATTGAGGTGTATAAATAAATAAATCATTAAGTGAATATAACAAATAGGTAGCTCATCTCCCGTAAATAGACTGAGATATACCTAAAATTGGTGGGAAAAAAATTCCAGCACAAGGGGCGAAGGGGGTTCTTCACAGTAAGATCAGTTAGGGTCTGGAACTCACTGCCACAGGCCGTGATTTCAGCAAATAATGTGGAATTGTTCAATAAACTTTTGGACGATTTCTTAAGGGACCGTAATATACAGGGGTACAGGTACTCCTAGAATGAGATCCTAATAGGTTGGACTTGATGGACTAATGTCTTTATTCAACCTCAAATACTATGTAACTATATATACCTCTATACTTACATGTATACTCAAGTGAGTTTGGACTCTCCCTCTTCTCATCAAGGAAGCAATCTCCCATTGGATATATCCCCTCACTTACTCCTTCAGTCTGATTCTAAAAAACAGACAAGTTTCAGATCACTGATTTAGATGTTGCTCATTTTAAAAGTGAGAATCTTTCACCTGAATGCACTTCTTTCCTCCTCTCAATGAAGCATGTATTAATAATAGCCCTGTACCTTTTTGCAGGGTCAAAAAACAGAACTCTGTATTATCCGACTGTACTATACCCCTTAGAGTGATATTGTAAGTCCAGAGACCTTTGTAGGACCTAATTATTGGAAAATATTTCCTTTTTTGCACTTATTCTTGGAGCTCATAGGTGGGTTTCTAACCCTAACTCCTCTACAGAGGATTCTGCCCTTTACAGGACCAGGTTTATTGGTTTTTAGAATCATATTTTTAATACTCAGGTTCTACCATGGCAGTCACATCATAAAAAAAACTTTGGGTGTAAATTGGAGGGATTCCTTATCTTCCTTCTACTCCTGTTGTCTTGTTTACCAATTGGTGTTACTAGGTATCCTCATCCCTTCCTATCCCCTTATATAGGTGTTCTGCATCACCCTCACTTTTAAAGGATTTTGGATTGCTATCCTTTTTTCTATGTTCATTTTGATTTACTGCTCAGAGGGCTCTCATAATATCTTTTTTAGAGATGACTCCACTATTATGTAACATCTCTAAAAACTTTTTTTTGTGGGCCACTTTAGGCGCTGTTCTAAGTTGTTTTTTTTTTCTCTTCAGGTAGTTATTGTTCCACCTGCTTTTTCCATAAGGTGAGCAATTGGTTGTCAGCCACATTGCTAGATGAGGTTCATTGTACCAGATTCCCTTCCAGCATAATCTGTCCTGATCTGGAGCACCAGGTTAATCTGTGGTGTAATTTCCATGGCCTTTTCCATATTTGGTCACTCTTTCCCCATCAAGCCTGCTTTTAGACATCCCATATGTCCAAGAATTACTACAATCATGTGTTCCTTAATGGACTTTAAAAAAACATCTATGTACAAAAATCTTATCAAATAGTCGTGCATTTTGCTATTTTGTAATTTTGATTTTTCAGACCATTATTGATTGGTTAAAATCCCTTTAAAGGGATCTAACCACTGCTGCCATTGGCCCTCAGATCATTGAGCACCTGGAACAAATGTTTGTGGCATTGAACTATAGCTGTGATAGCCTAAGCTTCCTGGCTTATTTCATGTATTAATCTCTTATCATTACATATGTCCATAGCACTTTGGCTAAAGTGCTGGACTGCATCATGGGAACTCTCTCGCAGGAATCAGTTGATCCACATGGCTTTCGAGGAACAACTTCTCTTCATACTGGCACTGGATAATATCAAGGATGCTACTGGGGGCAAACATATTTTTGCCCAGCACAAGCAGCCTAAGGAACAAACTGCTTAGTCATTTCCAGCTATGCCTGCTAAAAGGCATCTCTTTAATTTCAGCTCCTTCTCAGCGTCCACATGGGTGGTTACCCATTCAGCCACAATGTCTGGCAGTCCAAGACAGCCAAATCCACCAGCAAGCCCTCCTTGGCATGAAGGAACGCTCCCACATTACAGAGTGTGGGGGATATCGATGATCTTTGCAGCCCCCTGGATGTCTTGCCTCCCCAATGCTTTGGTGCAAGAGGTAATGTCTCAGGGCTACAAATCTGAGTTTCGTTCTTTAACATGAAACCTCCTTGTATCTCTTCAGCTGCTTGCCAATCTTCCATCGAGCCATCTCCCAACTTTTGAACCAAGGGGCATGGCCCCAGTCCCTATTGCGGAAAGATTTCAGGGTTTTATTCCAACACTCCTAAAGCCAAAAGGGGGCATTCAAAGACCTGTTAGACCTGGATGCCTTTCAGTGTTCATGATCATGCTGTTGGTACTTCTTTGCTATATGGGACTGCTGGTAGGAGGAGGGGTTATACCATGGACTCATCTACAGTTTTTTTGTGTGCCAATGTCCAATTTTCTGTAGGCAGCAGCAAGGTTTAAGCCTTTCTGTGTCTCTTCATGGGCTCCAAGAAAGGATTTTACAGTGAGCACAAAACTTCTATTATTTTTTGCCTCTTACCATAGCATGGCTATTGTTTGCTATCATCAAATTCCAGTTGCAATAAACATGCTGCCATTAATTTATATTGCTATGTATCTCATTTTCTGAATTTGTTTGCAAAAGAAAAACCCAAGGTTATCATTTTCTTTGTTAACAGAAGGCTGCACACCCTTCCCGAATCGAATCAAAAGTTGTAAATTAAAAACCACATCTTTTAAATTATAGACTACTGATGAACAATTGTGGCTTCTAAATTGCTTCTGCTGCACTTTCAATGCAGAAATGAATATTGTTGCATTATAAAAGTTAATGAGTCTGGAAAAAATGTTTCCACGGCCATAAATTAAAGTTTCTGGATGCTATGTGCTAACGGTGTAATGCGGATGAAAAATGAATACTTATTGGCTATCATGACATCTGCTTTGCAGTACTTGGAGCAAAACTCAGGAGGGAAGCACTGAGCTCTGCTTGTAACTATGATTAATGGTGGACCTCTACGACATAGCTGGAAGGCATTTTGATTAAATCAGCAACTCTGCCTACTTGTTCTTACTACAACATTGAGTTTTCTACTTGCATATGTATTAAAGAACATAGTTTAGTCCTTGGTAAAGATATTTGTCAAGTATTGTTTCACCTACACAGCATTCTTTTACATTAATTGTATATTTATAAAGTATAACTTGCCCTCACTATTTGTCCTGTGACCATTGTCACTAGGACAGAAAGTAATGTTGAAGGGGGAACTTGACCTAATTGTGGAAAGGTTTACTTTTACTGTGGTGTCTGCGGAACAGTAAGTTAAAATATGGAACAAACTGCAAAAAAAAACCTTTCATAGTATGCTTGGCGTTAACATTTTGGGACCTGTTTTGGCTTTATATGTAATTTAATGACAGATATGATAGCAGCTCAACAGGAATTTTTTAAGCCCTGGGTACAGAATTTTTATAAAACTCTCACTCCTTCCTACATATATATTTTGGCCACATCCTTGACTGATAGAATACACCTGTTTTCAGCATATCCAATTAATTTACCTTAGACTGCAATAGCATGAATGAAAAATAGTATTATGTGTGATAGCACTGTTAATGCTTGTTTCAGTCAAACCTTGTAGACAAGCCTACTGCATACTTTTTTCTTCAGGATTAAATTGAACACAGGTTCTAACATACTGTACATACAGCACAGGTCAGCACAGCAGCACATGCAGTCGTGTGAAAAAGAAAGTGCACCCTCTTTGAATTCTCTGGTTTTTAAGTATCAGGACATAATAAAAATCATCTGGTCCTTAACAGGTCTTAAAATTTAGGTAAATACAACCACAGATGAAAAACAGCACATGACATATTACACCGTGTCATTGTTTATTTTACAGATATAAAGCCAAAATAGAGAAGTTATGTGTGAAAAACTAAGTACATCCTCCCGGCTTCCATAGGAATTAAGAGGCTAAGTAGCAGCCAGGTGCTGCTAATCAAATGCGCTTGGCTAATTGGTCATCAGCAAGTTTCAACTGAAGGTGCCCATACACCTGCCGATTTATCATACGATAATCGCGGGATCATAATCGTAAGTCTGATGGGCAGCGTGCGACTTTACTGTACGGTCGCACGATTTTCGTATAATGAGCACGCTAGAAAACCCGCCAAAAATCGTATGATTTTCAAGACGAAAGCCGCACGGCCCAAGAAGCGCAAGGGCACACTGCCAGCTCACCATTGGAATCATCTGCAAGCCCTCCCCTCAGAGGGGAGGACTTGCAATGATCGCAAGTACGATCTGCCTGTCCATGATGGGCAGATCGTACGCAATTTTAATCCCCTTACAACCATCGCACAACGAAAGTCGTGCAATGGTTGTAAGGCGTATGGCCACCTTAAAGGAGAACTATGGGGTCAGGGCTTTTCCCCATAGTTCTCCTTAGGGGAACGGGAGGACACAAACTAGCGTCCTCCCGTTACCCTAAGGAGAACTATGGGGTCAGGGCTTTTCCCCATAGTTCTCCTTAGGGGAACGGGAGGACACAAACTAGCGTCCTCCCGTTACCCTAAGGAGAACTATGGGGTCAGGGCTTTTCCCCATAGTTCTCCTTAGGGGAACGGGAGGACACAAACTAGCGTCCTCCCGTTACCCTAAGGAGAACTATGGGGTCAGGGCTTTTCCCCATAGTTCTCCTTAGGGGAACGGGAGGACACAAACTAGCGTCCTCCCGTTACCCTAAGGAGAACTATGGGGAAAAGCCCTGACCCCATAGTTCTCCTTTAAGTCTCATCAGTTTGCTGGTTTGGAGCATGCAGGTGTGTGTTAACACAATGCCAAGGAGGCAAGACATTAGCAATGATCTTATAGAAGCAATTGTCACTGCCCATCAATCTGGGAAGGGTTATAAGGCCACTTCCAAACAAGCGGAATTGTTTGGAACAATATTCTACAGTGTGGAATATTATTCATAAGTGGAAAACATTCAAGACAGTTGCCAATCTTCCCAGGAGTGGACATCCATGCAAATTCTCCTGAAGGTCAGACCGTGCAATACTCAGAGAACTTGCAAAAAACCCAAGGGTTACATCTCAGACTCTACATGCCTCAGTTAGCATGTTAAATATTAAACGTCATGATAGTACAATTAGAGAAAGACTGAACACGTATGGTTTGTTTGGAAGAGCTGCCAGGAGAAAGCCTCTTCTCTATAAAAAAAGAACATGGCAGCACAGATTAGGTTTGCAAAGTTGCATCTGAAACACATGACTTCTGGAACAATGTCCTTTGGACAGACGAGACCAAAGTGGAGATGTTTGGCCATAATGCACAGTGCCAAGTTTGGCTAAAACCAAACAGAATATGGACACACACACCTCATACCAACTTTCAAGCATGGTGGTGGAGAGGTGATAATTTGAGCTTGTTTTGCAGCCACAGGACCTGGGCACGTTGCAGTGATTGAGCTGACCATGAACTCTTCTGTATACCAAACTATTCTAGAGTCAAATATGAGGCCATCTGTCCGACAGCTAAAGCTTGGCTGAAAATGGGTCATGCAACAGCACAATGATCCCAAGAACGCCAGCAAATCTACAATAGACTGGCTGAAAAAGAAAAGAATCATGGTGTTGCAATGGCCCAGTCAAAGTCCAGACCTCAACCTGATTGAAATGCTGTGACAAGACCATAAGAGAGCTGTGTATAAACAGATGCCGGCAATCCTCAATTAACTGAACATTTTAACCCCTTCGTGACGGGAGACGTACAGTGTACGTCCCGTCACAAAGTGGCTATATGACTGGCCACGTACACTGTACGTGCCGAGTTATATTAGCCTCTGTAATGCTGGTAACTGCTGATTCTCAGCAGTTCCAGTCATTAATTAATGCCTCACTATTGAGACATTCATTAATGAAATAGTTAAGCTTTTTTAAAAGCTTCTTTCTTTCATTAATGAAAGAATGAAGCCTTTACATTCAGATACGGGTTCGCTAAATAGCGATCCCGTATCTGACAGCTGAAGATAGCAGAGAGGTAGCAGTGACTCACCTCTCTGCTATTCGTTTTGACAGCTGGAGAGCCTGGCCCGATGTTAAATGATACATTTCAACCACTAGATACAAAATGTATCTCTTGAGTGAAATGTATCAGTTTTGATCGTCTAGGAACGATCAAAGACCTTTAGTGAGATCTGATTCTGACATGCTGTCAGGATCAGTCTCTAAAGTTATTATTAGCTGTTCCTAAGCTTGGAGCAGCCTGATAATAACTAAAAATTTTAAAAAGTTAATTTATTAAGCAGTCATAGTGATTGCTTGATATAAACTGACAAAAAAAAATTTTTTTTTTTTACACTTATTTTTTTTACAAAGTGTAAAAAAAAAAAAAAAGTGTACAAAAAATTAGGAAAATAAAACTTTTATATGTAAATATATTTGTATACTATAATTATTATTAAAAAAATTCTAAAAATAATAATAATCAAAACTTGCTGCTGTAGAAGAATCACACAGCAAAAATGTAAAAAGTGTGTCAGTCATTTAGGAACAGAAACTAAAAACTAGCTCAGTCATGAAGGGGTTAAAGAAGAGTGGACCAAAATTCCTCCACAAGGATGTGAACGACTGATAAAGTCAGACAGAAAACGATAACTTCAAGATATTGCTGCTAAAGGTGGTCTTATAAGCTATTGAATCATAAGGTGTTCTTAGTTTTTCACACATGGCTTCTCCCTTTTGACTTTATGTTTGTAAAATAAATAAGGATACAGTGTAATATCTGAGGTTGTGTTTACCTAAGTTTAAGACCTGCTAAGGACCAGATGCTTTAATTTTTTTCCTGATACTTAAAACCAAAGACTTCAAAGAGGGTGTATTTTCTTTTTCACACTACTGTATTAACTTACACAGCCTGCACTGATCCATGATGTACTCACAGTGATATGGAAATGATATGGGATTGGTGGATGTTGCTTCATTATCCAGGCACACGGTCATGGACCGAGAGTCCAACAGTTGCAGGAAAGAGGAGGGGACCTGGCGGCATACCTTATCCCGCCGGGTTAACGTTCCCTCCTCTCTCTGCCGGTGTCCATCACGAAGATGGCTGCCGGCAGGTATCACAAAGATGGCTGCGCATGCGCGATGACCGCTCTGAGTGACACCCGGCCCCGGGATGTCCCTGCCTACACTGCTACACTGAGAAGTAAATCTTAAATATGCATTCAATACCTATTACCTAACTATTAACAGAAATGTATCTTATTTGTACATCACTTGGTTGTAGATCTTCAAATCATCTCTGACTTGGTGCTGACACTGTCCTTCCTTCTGGAGGGTTGCCTACTTTTGTTACCCATGGTCCCTGTGTGTGTTGTGAAGTAGCCACCACTCCAAGCTCTCTCCCATTATGGAATACATACTCACATTTAGTTTACTCATTTATATTGAGATTATACATGGGATCTACAGTCGAGTGATACGCTAATAAGCTACATTTTTGTTAATAGTTAAGCAATGCATTTTTAAGACTAAACTTCTGAGTTTAGTGTCACTCAAAGGAAGTTCTCAGTGGATCCCTTGACTGGTGTAATGCCTTACATAGCTCATGATGCCTGTAGTTGAAGGGGACCCAGTAGTATCTGTGGAGAGTAGTTCTGCCATTAGTTCTTCATTCTTCATTCTCCATTCTCCTACTGACTCTCCAAAATGAGTGAGGGCTCCCAAGTAGTTTTCACCAGATTTCAGGGATTCTGCAACTGGGGAGCAGGAAAGGAAGCCACATCAGCATGGAGACCTGGCAGTGATGGATCAGGTGGTCCTGTGTTAACTTTCAGTCCAAGTGAATGACTAGGTGGGAATTGTGATCTGTGGTTTAACTGGTGAGCATGAGAAGCACTTACATAAATGTCGATTTTTTTTTCTGTGCATGTGCCTTTTGCATCATGGATTCAGAGTGGATGTCTCCAGGCATTTGCGCCATGAGGCAGACAATATTGTTACTGGAAATTTTTTACCTCTGAGTACTAGTGAACTTAGTCCAAGTCCATTCAAAACTGTTCCAGATTTCAATCTTATATTAATGCAATAGAAATTATTGGTACCTTGATACCCAATTTCACCCGTCATATCCTGTCAGAAATGTTCTAACATGAATCAGAGTCTCCGAGTTGGAAGAGTCTTAAGTTCTTAGGCAGTTGATCCTAAAAAGTTATCAGTATGGACTCAAGCCTTATTAGCTGTGGAGCTCACTTCCTAGGCCATTGCTTTCAAGGTGATTGGTGTCCTATAGAGAAATGTCATGAAACCACTGGTGGTTGCTGCAGTTTGGTAGGCCTTACTGGTGGCAAGTGAAAACCTGTAAGTCCAAAAATTAAAGATTTCCTCAGACAATATAACCGATATGGTTCACCTTAATTAGTAGGGGGGGCAAGGCGACTGACTTCTTTGTCCGTCAGAATTTTTTGTGCACCAAAATCTGAGATTCTGGGATTTTTCAGTTTGCCTAAAAGGGTCCAAAAACATTATGGCGGTCTTCCCGAGCCACCCAACCTTAAAGTGGGAAGTAACGTCTTCTTCTTCATGTATGGTAACAAACAAATTCACCTCCAAATTCGCCAGCTTCCTGAGTTGCCGGGAAGCCAGCTCGATGCTCATTGGCTGGGAAGCCGGCTACATGGTTAATCAGCATGGAGCCGGTTCCCCAGGCAATCAAGAAGCCTGGCTACCTGATTGCCCAGGAAGCCAGCTCCATACTAGCGGAAGTACTTACATAAATATCGGTATTCGTACTTGATACCAAGAAAAAGTATCCGTGCATCCCTACTAGTTACCTAACTGAAATTCAAATAGGGATTTACTGAGACTAACCAAACTGCAATGTAAGCCTTTGGATAAAGATAGAATTCAAAAAAATACTTTAAAAGCTTTTTTTTGATGATCATTATGTCAGCAAGATGTGTACTGTAGGTGCAGTGGCGACTCTAGGAACAATATATAGGGGGGCACATAAGATACCACGGTCAAAACTGGGGGGGGCACTAATCATTTTCACCATAAAATCATACGTGGAAGTAAAAAAAAAGTGTGGTGTGCAATATAGTACGTTATACAGCATCGCAATGCAGAATAACGCCAGCTATAGAGGAATACAGCAAATCGCAGCAATGGTACATTATACTATACTGTACTATTGCTGGGATTTGTAGTCCTCTGTAGCTGGCGTTATTCTGCATTGTGCCGCTGTATAATACATTGGTATTCTGCATTGTATTGTATTATGCATGGTACTCTGCATTGTATAATACAGTGGCACAATGCAGCATTATATATATATATCTGGTCTGGTATGTTGCATTGTGCCGCTGTATTATACAATGCAAAGTACCATGCACAATACAATGCGGAATACCAATGTATTATACAGCGGCACAATGCCGAATACCACCAGCTATAGAGGAACAACAAATCCCAGCATTATACAGGGTGTTTAATGTATTATTGCTGGGATGGGATTTGTTGTTCCTCTATAGCTGCTAATGTTCTGCAGTGTGCCGCTTTAAAAAAAAAAATAGGAAACATTAAAAAGGTATCTCGGGTGACTTACTTTGAATGACGGTGGGCCCTTGATTGGCGGCGGGCAGTGGCGAGTCAGGAAGATCACCGGGAGGAGAGGAGCAGGCGCATGTCCTCAGCGTGCGCGGCTTAACCGGCGTGTGCGGTGGCGTGAGCGGTTTAACCGGCGTGGGTGTGAGCGGCGAGTGGGAGAGGAAGGGGGTCTTTAAGGGGTTAATGAAACTCAAATATCAATCAGTTACAAAATAATATCAATGAAGTAAGTGAAGGGTTAACTTTTCCAACACAAGGTATACTTGCAGTAAGGAGACTTCTGTAAGTCCACAGAAGGGATGGTGCTGGAGAGCATGTCAGCGTGGAGCTCCAAAGGGCAGGAGTCAGGAAGATTGCAGCCTGTCAACCTGGAACTCAGGATGGAGAGCGGTGAGGTAAGTAGTACTTTTTTTATTTTTTTTTGAGGATGGAGAGGGGTGTCCCTCGGCAGCTGACGGCATCACTCCCTTTGAATTCCGCGGCTACGGGGTGGATCCGAGTGACGTCGAGGGACCCGATTGGGACCTGTGCACCTGCTGCTTGTTCGGTGCGGCTGGCAAGCCCAGTCAGAGTGGCAAAGGGAGAGACTATTTTCCCGGGGGAGGGGGAACTGGGCAACTTCTGCACCCCCCGGAAAAAATTGTCTCTCCCTCTGCCGCTCTGACCGGGCCGGCCGCAACGCACATCACGGGACCTGTAAGGATGCAATTGGCAACAAGGAGTATGCCGCGTCATGCCCTTGGCAGTCTTTCTATACACAAAAATTATTGTTGTTATTATTAGGGATGCACTGAAATTTCGGCTTCTGAAACATGGTACATTGGCAAAATGCCAAATGTACCATAACGGCTGAAAATTCAGTGCATCCTGACTGCTTCTCTGCTCCCCACTGGACGGCCGTCTGTGTCCCCTTCGATGCACACTGCTCTTCCCCACCTGTGTCGGCAGAGGCAGCGGGGATCCAAGAGGACACAGACCAGTGCCCAGCAGGGAGGAGAGAAGGTTTCAGGAGGCGAACGGGGAGGAGACAGCTCGGGATACCGAGCAGGGTAGTGCAGGATGGAGACAGCTCGGGATACCGAGCAGGGTAGTGCAGGATGGAGACAGCTCGGGATACCGAGCAGGGTAGTGCAGGATGGAGACAGCTGTCACTGGAGGCCGAGCTTTCCTCCCTCACCGCCCTGCTCAGCTTCTGTGACAGAAGAGTCAAGATGGAGAGCGAGGAGCAGTGAGCTGTCACAGGAGGCTGAGCTCTCCTACCCCACCGCCTGGCTGGGCCTCCTGTGACAGGTGAGTCAGGATGGATAGCAGCTTACAAGCACTTAGCAAGCAGCTGATCGCTGAGTGTGAATAACTGAGGACATAGTATGCTTACTGTGTCCCCAGTTATGAATGAACTGGAAGTGATCTAGATCACCTCCTGTTCATTCATAATTGTGTATATAGTACACTCTACAGTTCATGAATGGACAGGAGCACTCAGTATAGAGCTTTCCGGTTCATTCATAACAGGGGCGGCAGAAAAAGAGATTTAGGACTCTGTGTCTTTTATTTTAAAAGGGAAATATCAAGGGTCTGTTTAGACCCCCTGATATTTCCCCAGAGCCCCCCGACGGTAAAGTAAAAAAAAAAGACAAATAAAATTAGAAAATAATTTTAAACATTTTTAAAAGGTTGGGGAAAAAAACATTAATTTTCCGTTTTTCGGCCTGTCAAATTTCTTATTTTCGGTTTCGGTCTAAAAATTTAATTTCGGTGCATCTCTAATTATTATTATACAGGATTTGTGTAGTGCCAACCTATTTTTACAAAATAAAGTAAGACAGTACAGTTACAATACAGTTCAATACAGGAGGGTTAAGAGGGCCATGTTCGTGGGAGCTTCAAATCTAGAATTTCCATGTAAGAAGAAATTGGAGATTGCACTTACGTGCGATATCTAATGTCCCGCACAGGAAATGGAGCACGGTATCATGCTAGTTGTATGAGACTGGACATCTTAACTAGTATTGGCAGCTGTAAACTGAGTTTTACACAAAAAATGTGAATCATTTGAAATGCTTTTTTTTGTGTGTAAATCATTTATGGACACTTACTTTGTGCTTACATTTGTGCAAAACGTTAAAGCACTTTATATTTACAGCTTTGTTACACCGATTTGTGTTTTTGTTATTTGTCACTGTATTATATATAGAAAAAAACTATCAGAACCAGCATTCACTTTTTCAGCAATTTAAACTACAGTAGCTTTTCTATTGGATCAGACTACATAGGCCAGCCTTTGCTCTCCATGTGCATCAATGACCCTGTCGCTGGTTCACCGGTTTCCCTTTCTTGGACCTCTTTTGGTAGGCCCTGGCCACTGCAGACCAGGAACATCCTTGCAGCTGCAGTTTTGAAGTTGATCTGACCCAGTCATCTTGCCATCACAATTTGGCCCACGTGAAAGTCTGACATTGTAACAAGCAATGGTGAGACCCGCTTATACTTGAATGAGCATGGGCAAATTGAGTGGTTTATCAGGCAAATAACTTTGTGTACACTAACTGCAATAAATCTTCCTTGATTATTTTCACTTCCCTAATGTTATGAAAAAGATTTGATTGGTAATTAGTTGGTTAATGCTTTCAGACTGACATCATTTCCCTTTACATTGCCATGTAGAAACCTGTTTATATGCAATGGTTACAAAGGCACTTCAGATTCTAAGCGATAAATTCAAGTGTTCTGACATTTTAAAAACAAGCACTTCAACTGTCAAAAAGTCACCTCGAAAATGCCAACTCACCCAGGGAATTGCGTTAATTTGACATTCATTCAAATATGTCAGGCTTATGACACATTCTAAAAGCTTTCAGCAATTATGAAGCATTATACACAAAAAAATAGAAATAGACATACTGTAGATGCAGCGCTTAAAACATGTGTGAAAGGATTTATTTAAAATGTGTATGTTGGATAAAGTAGGGAACAGATGAGCCCCAATTGGGCTTTTACTGCTATCTGGGGCTCTGTTAATGACATTTCCTCTCACTTCCTGTCTTGCTGACAACATATAGGCCCAATTCGCACCTGCCAATGGGGTCGAACGCATTACGAATTCCTCCTTGAGGTTGAATAAAGACACAGCTACATGGAGTTCATCCCATGTAAGTGTAAATTCCCAAACTGAAAAAATAAAAATCAATTTTCCCATGCTCCTTTTCATTTATACATACACCTTATAGAAATAATAACCCACAAACATAATTTTATTAGTAAGGATTCTAACAAGTGCCTGCAGCAAATCACTGCACACAATGCTTCCACAGGCTCAGAAAGAGCCTCCGAAGGCAGCAGCAGATCACTGTTATAGCAATCTATTGCTGACTAATTGCAGCCAGCAATAGATCACTATTAGGCCTCATTTACGTGCGGCTTTAAGGTACTGTGGCAGGAATCACCAGTTGATCCAGAGAGCTGCTGCTGCTCAGTCTGTATAAAGCAATGACAGATAATAAAAGAATGAAATAAAAATTAGGGGTGCGGAAATTAACGATTAATCCGTCGATTAATCGTTAATTTCTTTGATCGATCAAAATTATTTTGATCGATCAGAGTACTCACCTCTCCGCCGGCTTCTGGGTCTTCCGTCGGAGATCCGGTGACGTCACGGACATCGACGTCACCTGACTCCTCCCCCCTCTCCCCGAGTGGCTCTGTCGGCTAACGAAGGGAAGGGGGGAGGAGTCGGGTGATGTAGTTGTCCGTGATGGGTAACGAAGGGGAGGGGTCAGTTGACGTCGATGTCCGTGACGTCACCGGATTCCTCCCCTTCCCTTCGTTACCGGGACGGAATCACTTGGGCCGGTGAGTCTCCTGGTTCATGAGTGCATCGGATGTGAAAACCAATGAGAGAAACAAGAGGGCGCAAAACTAGGTCAGCTGACTGCCTGGACCGAACATATCAGGGAAGGTGACAGGAACAATAAATATATATGTATAATGTACTTGCTTATGTGGGTCTGGGAACCAGATGTGAACCGGCCTACCACCCCCTCAGGGGGGCGGGCTTGCGATGATCGCAAGTAGGATCTGCCTGTCCAAGATGGGCAGATCGTACGTTTTTTTAAGTACTTTACAACTCTCGCAAGACAAAAGTCTTGCGAGGGTTGTAAAGTGTATGGGCACCTTAAGTTTCCTCGGCTGTCTCCCAGGTGCATCCAGCACACATACAGCCACCTGGCTCCCCTCTGATTTCTGGGTGGAGTCCTCCTGACTCCTGAACACCTTTGTTCCTCTTCCCAGCTGGAGCCCAGAGCATAAAGGTGCCCATACACTGCTCGATTCTCGTACGAGAATCGCGGGAAACCCCGCGATCGTACGAGAATCGAGCAGTGTGAACGAAGACATGCGACCGTTTCTACTGTACGGTCGCACGTCTTTTGTCTAAGGAGCACGCTAGAAAACCAGCCGAAAATTGTACGATTTTCGGCTGGTTTGAACGGTGCTCGGGAGACAAATGCCGAACGGGCCGGTGTGCGCACACTGCCCGTTCAGCATTGCCGTCATTGGAAGCCCGCCCCTCAGGGGGGCGGGATTGCGATGATCGAGAGTACGATCTGCCTGTCCAAGATGTCCAGATCGTATGTTTTTTTTATTACTTTACAACCATCGCAAGACTAACCCTGGGTTCACACCTAGGCGTATTGTAATATGCGCGTCTGTCGCGCGACCGTCACGCGGTTTTTTAACCGCGATTCGCGGTAAAAAAGTTGCGCAATTCCAAAGGCTACTTGGCTGTATCCCAATGAAAAACGCCCTACAAAACGGCCCAAAGTAGTCCCGGGACCTTTTCAGGCGTGGGCCGTTTTGTAGCGCGTTCGGGACGGGCGGAAATACGCCAAGGTGGGAACGAGTCCATTGACTCCAATGCAATTTATATTTTTGAGCGTTTTGTAGAGCGTTCTTTGAGCGTAGAACGCGCTACAAAACGTTCAGGTGTGAACGAGGGCTAAGGTCTTGCGATGGTTGTACAGTGTATGGCCACCTTTAAGCACCATTCTAACCAGCCGAACATCGTACGATTCTCGGCTGGTTTTCTAACATGCTCCTTAGACAAAAGACGTGCGACCGTACAGTAGAAACGGTCGCACGTCTTCGTTCACACTGTTCGATTCTCGTACGATCGCGGGATTTCCCGCGATTCTCGTACGAGAATCGAGCAGTGTATGGGCACCTTTAGCCAGCACTGTTTCCATAAGGTCTGTGCACAGGTGTGCAATCATTAGGTGCTGACCTCTACTAAACCCAGGAATGGAGGTTTCATCCCTCCCAATTCTCTTTGAAATCTCCCAGTTCCAGGATCCCATGCCAAATCCAGAAAACCTGGGAATAACTGCAAAGCCAGTTCTTTCCCACCAAAGGGATTTGTTTCCTGGAACTGCTCAGCCCCTCTGGCTGAGAGTCCTGGGTGACTACGACCCCCAGTTCTACCATGAGATTGCCACACAATACCACAGAATCTAAATTAAAGCCCTATCAGTACAAGAAAAGAAGTATAATATGTTAGGGTACAAATGTAAAACTGTATAATGTGCAGGACTGAGACATGACCAAAATAAAAAACAATGCTGGGACTCACAGCCTTTAAGGGAGAAAAAGGTGCATTTTATGACAATAAGTGCAATATTTAAATACATATAAAATCCCTTGGCTAACAAGCCACTAAGTAGAAAAACGTCACCTTGTTCCATTTATCTGATTGGTGGCTTGTTAGTACACTTAGGGTATTTATATGTATTTGATATTGTACTTATTGTCATACTTAACCTAATAAAGGGACCCTGCGTGGTTCAGAAACAACGTGTTATATGTTTGATATGATGATGAAACGTCAATAAAAGTGTTTTTGGATGAAGGTCTTTGGTTTCCCAGTGAAACATTCTAAATTTTTTGTTCAGTGAACCAAACTTTGCTTGATTTGCTCTTCACTGAATGACATTAGCATTGCTTGCTATAAAAAAATGGAACTCTGTTATGGTAAATCAGTAATGTTTGGCATCCTGTGAAGTTATTTGACTTGCCTGTTATCTGTGTATAAGAGGGTAATGTTTTACAATGAACTTCTTTTACATTACAATAAGCATGTTCTGCTTTGTTTAATGTAAATTGAGTCAATCTGCCTTGGCATTATCACCTTGTGTATAGCACCAGCCATATGGCACCCTGTATAAAAACAGAAATGTTAACAGAAGCACAAGTATGTAGACGCCTATAAATGAGGTAATGGTGGCTAAACTAGTCTGGCTTATCATAATGAGCATAGTAAAATTGGGACAATTTTGGGAAAGCATGTGTTTTGATCATAAAGGTTTCAATAAGCACTATATAACTCCTTGTAACCCCTAGACTGGTGCATTCCTTTTTCCGCCAGATTGACATTCAGATACAAATCAGCAATTTCCAAAATTTAGATGCATCCAAATTTCTGAATGGGAAAAATAATGTATCCACATTTTTGATAATGAAAATTCAGATGCATCCAAATTTTGTTCAAATGTCATTCAGAATGAACTCATATATTATTAAATGTGAAAAAAAAAAGAAAAACCCATCTTTGGGTCACCCCCCCAAACTTATACCAGACTTTTTAGGTCTGGTAGGAATTTTGGGGGAATCCCATGCCAAAAAAAATAAAGAGAGTAGGGTCCCCCCCCGAATCTTTCACCAGACCCTTGATCTAATCAGCGGGCTGGCAGGAAAGGGGGGGGGGGGCAGGGGCAAACGTTGCACCCCATCCTGTACCATACCAGGCCACTTGCCCTCAACATGGGGCAGCGTCCCCATGTTGATGAGGATAAGGGCCTCTTTCCCACAAATCCTGGCCCTGATCTAGAGGTAAAAGCGGAATTGGAGGTTAAGGTGAGTATAACTTTTCTTTATTTTTGACCCTAGCATAAAGGAGTAGGTAACACTTGCAGTGCGGGGGTAGACCCCCACTGCAAGGCTTAATACCCGGAGTTCTTTTCCTTTTACTGTAAACCACATCAGAGGCAGGGATGTACGGTCAGGGGAGGCAGAGCCTCACCTAGTACTATGGAGGAAAAAGCTGTCCGCTTCAAGTCCGAAGCTGACAGCTTTTTTTCCATTCAGAGCGACTTGTAACAGGTTACACAGCAGGGGAAGCTTCCCCGCTGTGTAACCTGTCGTATAGGATGCCCTGCCTGTTGATTACAGGCGGCGCTGCATCCGGCTTCTGACAGCTAAGTTGGGTTACACAGCAGCAGGCTTCCCCACTGCTTATGTAATCTAACATAGTTAGGCCAGAGCTTCAACAGCCTCTACTCTGTGTTAGGAGCTTGAGCTCTGTGGATGGTTTGGACCAATGGCAAAGCGCCATTAGTCCAAGCTGTCCAATCAAAAAAAAGAAAAAAAAAACCCACTGAGGACATCGATCTTGATGCCTCAACAGTGACGAGCAAGTGAGGGACAGGGAGGCTCCTCCCTGTCTCCTCCCTTCCTCCTCCCTCCTTCCTCCACACATAGCTTGGTGACTAGGTTGGGGGGGGGGCGGGCTGGAGTGGGCAGGGGGAATACCTCACCCAGCACGGAAGGTACCGCACGTTACTGATCAGAGGGAAAATCAAACATTAAAAAACTGTGAAAGTCACATAAAAAAATGACTTTAAAGTAAACACACCAGTAATAACTCAAACTAGATATAGGCTTTGTGGTACTACGCAGCCATACAAAAATATATATTCCAAGCAGGTAAAGGGATCTACCTGAGGCAAGATCAGATGTTGCTGACTATACTGAGACAATGGTCCAATCACTTGTACTTTTTAATTTCATGCTGCTCTTAGCAGGCAGTTATCTCAGCGCTCATTTCTTTCAAGTGAGACAGGTACCTGACTATAGCCGCTTATACATCAATAAATAGGAATAGAAATAAAAATATATTTTTCTGATCTAATTAGGTCATTGGTAAACCTGACCTAGATATAATTGTGTTTAAACTGTACTTTCAGCAAACATATACGTTAAACAACTCAGAATATATTGAGCCATCTTTATTCCAGATTTTTAAGTCTTTATAACTTAAGGAGATCTTTTCCATCTAATGAGGGATGCCAGTGCATGAATGACGTAGAGCAGTGTTGCAATATAGGCAAAGACCTGCAGAAGAATAAAACAAATCTTAGTTCATTTAACATTGAGGATGAGATATAACAGGGTAGGTGTATGCCTACAATCATCAAGTAGCCATTTTTACACTGTATGTTTAACAAAAAACTGATTCTCATTGGTCTGATTTTTATATTGGCCCTGAAGTAGTTTTTTTAAAGCAGAACTCCAGCAAAAATTTTCTTAACCCTTGCAGTGAGGGTTAACTGCTCATTTTTGTCTAAGTGCTAAAGAAAAAGTTATACTCACCTGATCCTTGGAGCCGACTTGCTCTTAGACCGGTATCTGGAACCTCCCTCCCCCTCTGCTGCAGTAGTCTAAGGATCCTTACGTCATCCTGTTCTATACACAGTGTATACGAGGTGAGGACATAGAGAGACATACCATCGCTGCAGCAGAGGAAGAGATAGGCTTCAAGGACCAGAGTAGCAGCCAGCTGGCTCTGAGCATCGGTTGTGCATTTTTGCAGGTATCCCTGTGTCCCTGTTTGGAAGATATTATTCCTTACATCCAATTGCACATGCATCAGAAAAGGAAGTGAGGGGAACTTTCCCACCGGAGACACAGGTAACAATAAAAACTGATTTTCACGTAGAGCAAGATAGGTTTGGAGCCTCTCTCAGGATTACTGCTGTACAATGAGCGAGATTGCCTATCACCTGCTGTATAGGTGACTGGTGTCAGAGCAGGAAGAGAAGAGAAATCTCCTGAGTAAGGACACAAACAGCAGTTAAAACCCAACAGAGGTTCTAATTCTCCCCCATTCTCTCCAAAATAAAAATAAAAATTGGTAGAATTAGACTATAAAAGAATTATAATGAGTTAGGCTTTAATAACAGTGCTTGCTGAAATAAAAATGTTACAATGAAGTCAATATTCTGCTGCATAAACCAGAGTTCCTGTAAGAGCTCTGGCAGATCTGCTTTACTGATAAATGCTGCGTCTGCATTGAAAACACTACTCCAGGCAATCTTTCTTTAAATGGTGCCCCACCCATATTAAAAATTGAAAAAGCAACTCGCCCTGCAATACTCACCTCCTCTTCAGAGCTGTTCCCCACAGTAATTCTGTTTCTCCCCTAGATGACCTCAGTCTTCTGGGTTGAATGAAGCCCAGCAGAAAACTAAGAACATTCTGTATTTGTGACTGGCCTGCCCCTGAGGAGGCTTTGCGAACCTGCCTCACAAAGCGTTCTGCACTTACAGTGTAATGATACAGAGAGTGGCACTGACATATCAGCACTGCCCTCTGCCCCATTGAAAACCACCAAGCATCCAGACAACAGGCGATGAGACAGAGGACCTTGTGCATTATGTGAATGGCTTGAAGACATCTGGAAAAGGTGAGTATAAAAAAATGAAGCATTAGATATATGCTGGGGGATTCCCCAGGAGGGAGGGGGAGCCTGGAATTGGGCTTTAAATGCAGTGCTGTACAAACGTATGCCATTAAATGCAGTGCTGTACAAACGTATGCCATTAAATGCAGTGTTGAAACGCAATTAAAAACTCCCAAAACCTCCCTTTTGAAATCAACACGGAAACCGCGCTGATCGGCAACCACCCTGGTGTGAATGGGGCCTACAAGACCTCTACAAGACCTGTGTTAGACATGTTCATGTCAACAGTCCCTAGGCCACCGGAGTGAAGGGGAAAAGGACTGCGGGGACCAGTCTAACAGCCCAGAGGAAGCTAAGATCAGGTAAGTAGATCTGCTTTACTCCAGTCCCCTAGACAAAAACGAGCACTTAACCCTTTCAGTGTGGGGGTAGCCCCACTGCAAGGATACATTTTTGTTTGCCTTTTTTGATTGGCTTTAACAGTAACATATAATATATATTAATAGATATGACAGTTACCACAGCAGCGATGTTCAGGTGATACAAATCTTCCCCATTTTTTAGAACTATTGTCGTGTAAGCCTGCAGTACTGAAGCACTTAGGTAGAATAGTGCAGCAAAGAAGTGATAAAACGCATCCTAAAAAAAACATTGAAATATTAATGCAGCATACCACAGGAATTCTACGTTAAAGTGTTTTTCCACATTTGAAAAAACTCCACAACATGTTTGCTATGTGTTCCCATTCACACGGCAAACCTAGAAAAAGAATGAAAAATGTTCTTACATTTCTAGCTGTTTCTTTAGAGCAGGTTTATACACGGGACTCTTGCAGCTTCAAATTAGAAAAGCTTGCAGAGTGTCATTAGTGGCAGAGTGAGGGATCTGTTTTTTTAACAATACATTAACATAGAATTTACCACCCAAGCCTTGAGATCTTTAACCCCTGGTTCACGCCTAGGCGTTTCTGAGCAGTTTGAAAAGCGATTTTAACTGCCCAAAACAAGAAATCCCAGGATTTCCAATGGCCCTGGTTCACACCTAAGCAGAAAAACACCTAGCAAGAAAAAGCCAAATGCCTGAAAAGATACAGGAGCTTCTTTTAGCGGTTAAAAGCTCTTTTCCTCCCAATAGACTTCAAAAATGCGCAACAAAAGCATGTTGCACATTTTCGTGAGTGTTTTTGCACGTTTATATGCGCGGTCTTCCATTGTCTACAATGGTTTATGAGGTGCCAATCAAGAGGCACGTCTTCATGTACGCGCAAATAACTGCATGCTGCTAACGCGCGTACAAACGCGCAAAAATGGTCCCGCCTAGGTGTGAACCAAGGCTAACCCCTTCACTGCCAGAGCTATTTTTGTGTTTTTTGCACATGTTATAATTTACATTTTAGGCAGAGAATTACCTAACCCCACCCCACCCCCACCCCCAAATTATATATTTCCTGAAAGCAAAGACCCTTTAGAATAAAATGGAGGCAGTTTACATTTTTTGCATGATATTCTGCATATTAGTGCAATTCTTTATCAAACCCATCAAAATGTCAGTACAAAATACACTTTCAAATCTCATTTTAATGCACAAAAACACAATATAATACCCAATTTTAATCAACTATATGTTTTTTATGTGTTTCTATTCACATAGCATACCAAAAAAAAATTATTGAAAAAAATATTTCTTACCATTTAGAGGTGTTTGAGGAGTAGGCCTTGGCAAGCTTCTCTCTCAATTTTAACTGCTCTCACATTTCCATTGCCATGCCATTTAGGCTGCATTCACACAAACAGCTGCACTGCAACACACAGCTGCTAGTGGCTGGTGTGTGCTCCCTGGCACATTGCACTGTTTTTTTGTTTGTTTTCTAGAAGTCACCCTATAGATCTCCTTAAGCATTTGGAAGTTACAGGTTCTCTTTATGGAGAGTTCAGGGTTCTATTTTGCGCAAAATCGCAAAAAACTACCACACCCAAAATTGTCCATAGGCGACGCTTCAAAAGCTTTTACCGCTCATCAGTTTAGTGTTAACAGTGATTGATGACCCTAGAATTATTACTCTCACTTCGACGTACACGGGGATATGCAACATGTGCGGTACAATGACCGCAAATGTTGTTTTCGCACGTGGGCGCACCCAAAGCATGTTTGTGTGTGTATGTGGGGGCGTGGGACTTTTAAAAAATTGTGTGTTTTTTTTATATGTGAATAATTTTTTTAAGCTTGTTTATTTTTTTGCACTTAACTTTATTGCTATCACATAGGGGTAAGAAGCCCCCTATGTGATAGCCAATTTACATGACAGGTCCTCTTTATGGAGATATCAGGGGTCTCCAAGACCCCTAATGTCACCTAGGGATCCCCAGAGAAGCTGATGAAGCAGAGATCTGCTTCACCAGCTCCTCCCTGGCTTCTGTAGCCGGGAATGACAGCTGAATGCGGAAGAGATATAACATACATCACTTCCTGCATTCAGAGACCAGAGAGGAAATCAGAGGGAGATCGTGTCCTGATCTCCCTTTGATCTCTGGTGACAGAGCAGCCGCGCCGGTCCCAACAGATCACGGGAACGGCGGCGGTGGGGGGGCACACCCGCACTACATACAAGCGATCGGGCATCTCTACAGATGCCAGAACACTTGTATGTAAACAGCTACCTCTAGCTGTTTACATTTTTGATAGTTTCCACACTCGTTCCCTGCTAAGCACCGCGAACTAGTGGGGGTGGGGAGGGATGTCTTAAAACGTCCACCCGCATCTACAAGACTCTCGTCCGGCCGTTTAGGTACAGCCAATGGACGGGAGGCGGTTAAAGATTTTTTTGCTTCTTGCTCGAAATCTTCTAGACATTTACAGGCTCTTAGATATTGACCTACTGCTGTAGTTTTCACCAGGACCTCAGGGTGGAAACTCTTAGCATGTTACAGATTATTTGAAGATGTAGGCTTCCTAAAGTTTGGTTATCAGAGTTCCTTCATTTCCAATCTCAGCTGTAAGATCCAAAAAGTTAACCTGCTTGGCATCACACAAATGCAAAATCAAAACTAGTATATCACCAATACATCTGCCTCATTTTACCGTTTTACATTGTGACCTAATCAAGCTGCTTATATACTGTCCAGTCACTGTACAATATTTGTGACTATTGTCTCCCATATAATACACTCTAATTTTTATTTCATGATAAAACTGGCCTTGTGTCTGTGAAGGTTCTCATTCATCCAGGTCATGGTATATCTGTAAAAAAATAAGTCAAGGCAACTGGACTTGCTGTATTTTTCTTGAAGATGTTTCAGTGGTCATCTAACCAGCTTTCTCAATTCTGAATTGAGAAAGCTGGTTAGATGACCACTGAAACATCTTCAAGAAAAATACAGCAAGTCCAGTTGCCTTGTCTTATTTTTTACAGATAAAACTGGCCTTGTCTCTCCTTTTATATTGCATCCTAACCAAGTGCTAACATAATGCCCTGCCACTGACCATCCTAAAGTCCTAACACATCCTAAAGTCTATATTTGTAATATTTTGGAAATTACTGGAGATACAGGGAGGGGAGGGTGTTCAGGAAAATGTTGGGTTGCTATTTTGAAGTGTTTTTGTATACTTTGTTTGACATTTATTAAATATCTATGACAATGCAGTGTAGTACTGCAAACAATTTCACAAACTATAAAACTGTTCCACTGCCACTAGCCAATTTGTATGAAGTAGAAGGCTTTAGCTTTACTTTTTAAGAGTAAACTTTCCTATAGCTTTTAGATCTGTTACAGCTCCTACTACCACAGTTCAGTTCAGACCTATTACCACTAAATAAAAAACAACGTCACAAACTTTTTTTCAGGTTGTCATGAATCAGATTTGAATTTTGCATTATTTGCCAAGCAATAATTTAAAAGTAAAAAAATCAATTACTCATGCAAAATATGTAATGCCAAAATCCTGTCCCTGATGCTGTCTGTGAGTATCATACTGTTACATGACAGCACATACTGCTAAAAGGCATCTTCCAAGCATGTAATTTAAGGATGGGTGTTTTTTCCATGTCACCCTCATAGTATCATTAAATGAAGACCCTCTCCCCAATGTACAATATTTTTCATATTTTGTTTTGCATTGGTACCTGTCCTCTATGCCAGTGCCTAGTTCCAAATGCCCTTATTGACAATCCCTTCCCTATTAGACTTAAAAATATGCAAAATTATGCTTTTGAAGATTTGCCCTCCAAAGACGTCAATATGGTACCATTTTTAGTTTGCACTTTTCAGACTTCATGCTGGGTTCAAAGAATCCACTGTGACCTGAAACCAAACACATTTGCTTACTTGGCACCCTACTTCCACTCTGCACCATGTCCTGGATTTTGCTGGACAGCCTGCGGGATGCTGCCCAAAATCCCAGGACTGTCCTACTGGATCCAGGACACTTGACAACTATGTCCTGTATTTATGTTATTATACTACATATACAGTGGCAACTCTAGGAACAATATATAGGGGGGGCACATAAGATACCACAGTAAAATCTGGGGGGGCACTAATAATTTTCATTGCATGTCGCAACCGCAGGGCGCCGAGAGCTGATTTAATTGCGGATGGCATCTGCGCCCTGCGGCTCCGACATGTAGTCCAACGCCGCCCACAATCCTGAATACCACAACCGTTTATTTTTTAAAAACTTTTTTATTAAACTTAATTTTTTTTACATTTTTACCTTTTATTTATTTAATTTTCTTTATTTTTTTATTTGTTTCACTTTTTTTACATTTTTATTTATTTCACTTTATTTTTTTACATATTTTTTACTTCCTATTAATTTAACTTTATTTTTTTAATCTTAGTTTATTTTTTTTACATTTTCTTTTTTGTTACTTCATTGCTGGGAGAAATAGCCAGCCTGCTATTGGATATTTCAAATTGCAATAGCCAATAAAAGGCTGGCTACTGCACCCACCCACTGCCTGCTGTCAATCAGCAGAGGAGGGACCTGAAGGTTTCTATCAGGTCCACCTCTGTTGATTGACAGCTGACAGTGGGCGGGTGTAATAGCTAGCCTGTTAAAAGCTACTGCAATTTAAAAGAGCCAATAGCAGGCTGGCTATTGCGGTCAGCAGCTGGAATGAAGACGATCGCAGACGCCGCGGAGAGGTGAGTAGACTGCAGGGGTGGGGGGGGAGCTCACAGACTGTCGGAGGGCTCTCCTTACAGGCTGTAATCGACAATTACACTGACACAGATCGCTACAGCCTGTAGGGAGAAGCCACTGACAGTCTGTGAGGCTTCAGCGGGGAGAACCCCTGTCCCAGCAGATAACTGTGTGATAACTGTCCCGGGCACACTTATCTGCTGGGACAGGGATTCCATTTCTCTTGCCTTGCGCTAGCGCCGGGACTGCTGCCACTGTTAGCGGGGGGGCACACGGGGAGGGACAAGTGATAACCTAGGGGGGGCAATTGCCCCCCTGTAGCGACGCCACTGTACATATAGAAAGCTGTAGAGTAACCACTACAGAAAGCTCTTTATTTAACTCGGGCACAGTTTCATTGTCACAGGTCGGCTCAGATTATGAGGCTGAGTGAAAATCACTCACCTCATAATTCTCCTTCAAGGTCATACATTCTAAAAAATAATTGGAGAAAACTATGCATTCTTATTTTATCCAGTTCTGCACACAGAAGCAGTGCTCTGTGTGAGACCAGCAGTCCGGTCTTCAGCATGCCACTGGCACAGAGCCATATAATAGTAAAGCACAAATATTACAGTAAACTCCCCGTTATACGGCATCCACGGGGATTGGTAGATTTTGGATAAATGTAGTTTCTGGTTGCTTGAGAGTTACTATTAAAAATAGATCTAACTAATGCCATATCCCCATACTATACCATAACATACCATACCATAACATAACATAAACTCTGTATTGACTTCATATTGACATGGAAATGCAGTAATCAAGACAAATTCACACATTTAAAACAAATTAAGACAAATAGGCACACAATCGTTTCTGGGATAACACATGCCGCAGATCAGCAGAACAGTGAGTACACAGGGGATTTTCTTTTTCTGGTTAGATGAGAGTTCTGGATAGTTGAATACCGGATAACAGAGTTTACTGTATTAAGGTTCAACTGGACTTTAAAAATAAAATGTAATTCAAAACTATAAAGCTATTCCATGCTTGTATTATGGGTAAACATTTGCAATGCTTGTATCTTACTATAGTTGTCCAGGTCAATTTTCCCACATGTGCTCCGATACTTTATAGTAGCATGAATATAGATGCAAACACGAAGCAAAAGACTGAGACAAACATAACCCATCCTTGAACTATTGACGTGCCCGGAAGTCTGGTAGATGCTACTAAAATCCACACAAGGCCACCAGAAACCTGAAATAGAAAGATAAATATGTGTTTAGTATATTTGGAAGGCTTCACATTAACATTTTAATAGAAAAAAATGTTTGCTGAAAAATGAAATGTGGTCTAATTTTATAGTGTAACAAAAGCCAAAAATGTGTTAGAGCTAAACTCCAGGCAGATATAAAATGCACAAATGAACATAGTTTTCAAATGCAAACAATATAAGTACTTGAATTGAATTTGCTATTGGACTCCTGCAATGCACTGCACTGTACAGCAGAGCTCAAACTGGCAGGGGAGCAGCACAAGGGCCAATCAGCTTTGCCGCAGTGCTTTCTGTGCTTTCTGTGCTAACAGGCAACATGCTGATAGCAGGAGAGAACAGTGTAACAGAGAGATGAACTTTTCAGTCTGCTACTTCTCCTCTCACTGTCCTGTCATAAGCTAGGGATGGGATAAGGTTTTCTGCCCTTCCAGATAACGCTGTATGGTGTGACTAAGCTGTGTCATTCTCAGAAATTGATGGGCAGAAATCCAAATTCTTTACAGCTCCCATATCTATATGTCATTTGTATGTTTAGTTTGCCTGCAGTTCAACTTAAGGTATTTGGATAGAGAAGGGAACAGTTTCACCCACTGTTAGGTTTTTATTGCTGTGTCCCTGCTGGAGTGACTCACCTCCATTGTCACCAAGATAGAAGGTGATGGGAAATCTGAAATGCTTTTGTTGTCACTGGACCAGAAAAAGAGGGGAAATTTCCAAAGGGGATACCTTCTCCAGTGACAGCTTTGTAAGAAGGGATTTCCCCTCAGTTTCGAGAGATTTCCTCTCTCCTGCTATTGTGTCTCTAGGAAGGGACATCTCCCCAATGGGCTACAGACAGTAAAAACTAAAATGTAAATGTTATATTTTAGATAAACCTTTACAACTATTATTCAGGATGTCTGTGAAGGTTGTCATTCACCCAGGTCATGGTATATCCGTAAAAAATAAATCAAGGCAACTGGACTTGCTGTAGTTTTCTTAAAGATGTTTCGCTGGTCATCCGACTAGCTTTCTCAATTCAGAATGAAAACATGAGAAAAATACAGCAAGTCCAGTTGCCTTGATTTATTTTTTTACAGATATTATTCAGATTCAACTTCTACTGTGTTCTACTGTATATGCAGACCTTATACATAACAATAATCTGTCAATCATAGGTTTGATCATTTCAGATCTTTTACTCAAACAATATTGCTTAACCAAACATAGCAAAATAATACATTGGTCAAGTTTGATTGGAAACAAATAATACATGTGCACTTGGTCAAAGCACATTATTATTATAATTATTATTATTATTATACAGGATGTATATAGCGCCAACAGTTTGTGCAACGCTGTACAATATAATGAAGACATTACAATCACAATACAATTCAAGACAAGATGATAAGGATGGCCCTGCCCATGAGAGTTTACAACCTACAAGGGAGGGGCAAGTGATACATGAGGAGGTCGTTGTGTGGGGATGAATTGTTTGAGAAAGTGATTGTTCAGTGGTTAGGTTGAGGTGGGATAGGCTTCCCTGAAGAGATGAGTCTTAAGGGAACGCCTAAAGGCAGTCAAGGTGGGAGATAGACAGACAGGTTGGGGTAGAGAGTTCCATAGGATGGGAGAGTCTCTAGTGAAGTCCGGGAGGCGAGCATGGGAGGAGTTGATGAGGGAGCTGGAAAGCAGGAGGTCTTGTGAAGAGCGGAGTGGACGGTTAGGGTAATACTTTGAGACAAGGTTTGAGATGTAGCCGGGGGCAGAGTTGTGGATGGCTTTGTAAGTGGTTGTTAATATTTTGAATTTTATCCTTTGGGCGAGTGGAAGCCAGTGCAGGGATTGACAGAGGGGAGTTGCAGACACTGAGCGGTTGGTTAGGTGGATGAGTCTAGCAGCAGCATTCATGATAGACTGAAGGGGGGATAGCCTGTGTAGAGGTAAGCCAATGAGGAGGGAGTTGCAATAGTCAAGACGGGAGATAACAAGGGAGTGTATGAGTAGTTTTGCGGTTTCTTTGGTGAGGAAGGGGCATATTTTGGAGATGTTACGAAGGTGAAGACGGCAGGATTTGGATAGTTATTGGATGTGGGGAAGAAAGGTGAGGTCCAAGTCAAGGATGAGCACATCTTTACTTTGTATTTTTACTGTCAACATGCCTTACACATGTCATCATCATTATCACCACCACTTAAATATGTAAACCCTCACAATTAATTTGTATTATTGACTCCTTTGGTCTTTTAAAGGAGAACTATGGGGCAACTGGGGGAGGTGTTCTGTCGGTGTTTGGGATCTATTTATAAACAATTCACAGAGCCATTCACACTGCAAATCTCTATGAACGTTAGTTCTGTGCAAATAGAGGCAAAAAGGAACATTCTTAGTACATTTTCTTCGGCTGCTTCGGCTGCCTTCAGCTGCTGTACGGACTGAACCGAAGTCTTCCTGCAGCCGGAGAGAGCCGAAGGATTAGCCTAACATTCAGCTTAATCCTTCGGCTCCTTGGTGAATAACCCCCTTAGAAAATACTACAGTGTTTATTTCCCATGTTTCTCTGCTTCATCTAGTGGCCATAATACTGTATCACATTAAATTACATTCAATCTAATAAAGCTAATATAGTAAGAATGTTCATATTTTGCCACTCACAGAGAACACACAGAACAAACGTTTTTCACACAGAACAAACGTTCACAGAGATTTGCAGGGTGAATTACTCTGAATTGTTTATAAATTGAACATTTTCTGTCCTACGGTGCCAGTGCGGCTCCTTCATAGTTTAGTGAGTGAGTATTGTCACCCTAAAACAGAAATGTATTATTGACAGAATCACCTGGAGCAAAAGCCAAAAGAAAAGAAAACTAATACAGCTACCACATCTGAGGATTAGTAATCTACAATACATTATATTTAATTTTTTTGTTTAGATATGCTTTTAAAGTTATATTACTGAATGCCTTCCCACACCATCCATATGTTTTATTTTACACTTTTTTCATATGTGCACCCTCTTGCCATGGTGCCACCTGGGAAGCATGTTGTGGCTAAATCTTCAGTTGCCCTTTGTGCTTCTGTTCTATGACACACTACACCCTTCACTGTCCTATTGTCAACACCAATGAACCCTTTTCTATGTCACAACCCTTAGAGAGTTAGGTAATCACCTCACTTTGCAATTCTGTTTGCAGCATTTTATGGGTTTTTGTTTCATTAACTGCAAAAGCAAATAAAAACATGCATTTTTCTTGTTGCCTTTACACAAACATCGTCCCCCATTTCCATCAGAAATAGAAAAAAACATTAAATAAGCCCTAGTTTACACCACTGTGATACAACATCACAGGGGGGCTGCAGGGTGCATTTATGAGACGCTGTGGTAGGTAGCCCATTCATATGGGTGGGGTGCCTACCACAGCTAAATCGCTAAATCGCTAAATCGAGAGAAGTGCATGCACTTTTTTTTTTAAATCGCAATTCACCACATCGCATGGTAGTAGGTTATCATGTGATGTGGTTCAATACAATGCACTGGCTAGGGGCATTGGGGTGCCATTAAGAAATAATGGCACTGCAGTGCACCTAATATTGCAACATGCATTGCAGGAGTGCATGTGATGCTTCTCATAGATATGAACAGAGCCTTAAGGACTGCATTTATTTTAACAACATAATTTGGGTCTGCGTTTTCATTGGGTCACCAATCATGCATAGCAGTAATAACTAGGGGATATGAAAATGTACAAATCCTCTGTCTCCAAGCTAAAATCTCCAAAGAGTCTGTGCATGACTAAGGCAGGAGCTGCAAGTGTAAGGTAATTAAGCCAACCACGCCATATTTTCTCACATTTTTGAGAGCTACCTCCATGGGTACACATTAATGTATCTTAATGTATGTAATGTAACTGTCTATTTCAATGCAGGTTTTGGGAGCTTGGGTAGATAGCCATTTTCTGCTATGGTTTTCCTGGTGATTGCCAGTTCTATGTGGGATCATCAAAAGGAAGTAGCAGCATTCCCAAAAGACCCATCACAGGTTCAGGAGAGCAACGAACATTAAATGCACAATACATGATATCAAACACATCTTGCAACTATTCAGTCCAGTTTTGGACAACTCCAGAACATGAGTGAGTCAGATCTCCCTGTTCTGAGGTACACCTAGGGTATACGGGAGGTCTTTACAGGAAAATTGATACATTCTTAGGTGAGTCCAATGCACTCTATATAGCAAGAACAATTGTATTGGTCACAGGGAGCGGGATATTGACATCTGAGGTATACGTTTAGGCCTTTGAGCTACTGTTCGTGTATATTTTAGAGATTAAACCCTGTTTACACTGAGAATTAACTGTGAACGGGATCAGTTCCACTTTCTTTAGTGTGAGGTCAGTAAGTGTTTGTTGACTATTGAGGAGCATTACAAAGCTGAATGTATAGATGTACTAACTCTACATTTAGAATGCAGTAAAACCCCTTTCGCACCATAGGTAAAGACAGTTTTAGTTAAAAATATAGTAGAGCCCCCAGAGCTCTTCAAGAAAGTGAAGATTTAGCACACCACCTGCTGGAAAGGGAAGTATAAACCATATTCTTTTATAGGCTGGGTTTCTTTCTTTTTATTTTTCAACATAACAACAGGGTCATTCTAAAGGTTATGATAATCTATACAGTAGACATGCCTCTATAATCTCCTCTGAGATTCAACTAAAGCATTTTGGTTATCCCCTCCCTCTCCTCATCCTTTATTTTTTATGAAAGTGGTTTACTACCCTGGAAGATTGCACTCTGCATGATAGAAATAAAACTTGCACTATGTATAATGGAAATATTGAAGTTATTGAGCAAGATTTGCTTTTTTCCCTTGTGGAAAGGGGGCACCATGCTACAATGTTGTAGTATCCAGCCTGCAAGGCATAACTGTTTTTAAACTTCAGGCACTGTTTGTACAACATATGAACAGAGATGAGTGAATCATTGCATAGTGCTACTATAAAATAGGTAACTGATGCAATTACTTAACAACATAATTACCTATAGCTGCCATTATGGTGAAACATGTAATTACCCAAAGAGGTTATAAACAACATTCATATTGGATTTATTACTTTATAATGATTTTTAGGGGTAAGTTAGGATCAGCAACCTTTTCCACTTTCAGTATCAATGTACAAGCATTAGACAACTTGCATGGCAGTTAACAAAATCAGAAAGTAGACTTCAGATCAGCCCCAAATCCTGCACCTTCAAACCTCAAATTATTTCCCAATCTGCCTCATATATCAGAATTGTCCCCAATTCTGTACTGTCAGACTTTAGATCAACCCCAAGTCCTGCACTTTTAGACCTCAGATCAGATGCAATTAATGCACCTTCAGACCTCAAATCGGCCTCAAATCCTGCACCATCAGAAACGCTGGGGCTGTAAATGCCAACTTGCGGCAGCTGGTGGTTTCAGTAGGAGGGGAAGAAGATAGATGGGCTGCCTTTTAATGGACAGGCCTATGCAGGTGGGCCTCTCCCAAATGTCCTAGAGGTGGGTGGGCCATGGAAGCATAGGGGCAGGCCAGGCTTTGTAATTTACAGTGGTGCCGTATTTGTAGGAAAAAGAAGCCTACCAGAGGATCCAGTCGGAGTCTGCATACATGCCGTTTGACAATCTTCCAGGTGCCACTTAAAATTACATCATGTGTCCTTTGTGGCACCCATGCCCTAGAGTGTCCAGGGATAGTGATTGATTTGTAACCGCATGTACAGACTCTTTGGAGACTTTAGCTTGCAGCGCATTGCCCCACCACAGCCTGGATGGATCCCGACAAATATTCAGGATCCACCCCGGGGAAGGTGGAATCCCTGCAGGGAGCTGTGACTGGCAGTCACCACTCTCTGCAGGGAGATGATCAGGAACTCAGCAATCAGCGGTATGTGTTAACTGAGTTCCCGATCAATAGAGCCAAACTGTGACAGCTTCAGCATCACAGGTCAGCTTGAATTATGGGGATGAGTGTATTTCACTCACCCATAATTCTCCTTTAACATCAGGATAAGGATCTTTCTTTTTAGCAATGTAACTGTAAGTTTGACTCTAATCTAAAAATAACTGTCATTTGGTTTTTTTTTGGCAGAAAAGGGATCCTTATCCTGATGAGCCTAAAATCTGTATGTGAAAATAAATCTTTCGACATTATAAAATAATGCAGTAAAGGTTTTTGGTGTAGCACTGCACAATTATAACATATTTCTACTTTACAATCTGGAGGAAGTTTAGCAAATGTAAAAGTGTCACACGAAACAAAGAAATAAAACAATGTGCTTCATCAGCACTTATAACACTTACACACTGCAGAAAATAAAATCATGACTTTCAACAAACAAATCCAGGTGTAATGTCCAGCAAGCTTGTGTGTGTGGATCTCAGCTGCGGAGTGACTCTGTGGATGGCTCAGTTAGAGGGTTCACTGTCGCACTCTGTATTGAATGAGTGAGGTCGGAACCCCTAGCACATCATACACCACCACAGGATTGTGAACACAATATAGGTCCTCAATTGTCATTCATTGGGGCCGTGTTGGGACTTGTAGTTACACTAGTTAACTCCACTAATGCAAGGCAATACAATGATGGTACTGTTAAGTGGTAGGATAATGATGCACGGTTCAGTTAATCAGGATAGCAGTAATATATATATATATATAAGGTAAGTGAGCTGCAGGCATTCAATAGAGTACTGTCGCTTCAAGCCAATGGAGGATATGCAATCTTGTATCAGACTGAGAATACAGGTGGTACTTGCGATTTGGTGTAAACAGTCCAGATACCCCGAGCCACTGGTTGTGGAAGCTTCACGGCTGTGAATCCTCTGGAGGAGGACAGCAAGGTTCAGGATGGTGGAGGTGAATGCCCTAGCAAGTTGCTTGACTTTCTACCTCGCTAGAACGCTGAGCAAGTGAGCCTTGTTAGCTCTTGTAGTAGAGGCAGGTGTGTGTGGGTGGAGTCGTCAGCAGCGGCCCTCCCAACCATCTCCTAGTAATGGAAATGCTGTGTGAAGGCCGGCCTACTCTGCCTGTCACTTAGACACTGTATGTGTCTGAGAGCGACGTCTGAGAGTACAAGCCCTGGAGGGAACGTGACCGGCAGGTCGCCTAGCAACCAGACGCCGGCGCGGCTGACCCAGGGAACGGAACCCGATTCCCTGACACCAGGTAAGTGTAGTGCATTGAGTAGTACAGTTGTTAACAAACATACTAGCTGTCATCATGACATATAATCAACAAAATATACCCGAAATCCTCTACAATTGCACTTTATTTGCAATGGTATAGTTTACTTTATTTGAATGCTGTTATCTGTATGTTCCTGAATTTGAACAGGACTTTGTTGATTCTGAACATCCAGGACAGTGCAATGGTAAAATGAGATTGTAAAATATCTTACAAATAAATTCATTTGTACAATGTTTAAAAATGTAGTTTGGATGTTACATAATTGCTTATGTTAGCTTAACACCAGCACAATCCTGTACTATATATATACAACTTATATATGGAATAAGTCATTGTTTTATTTTAAGATGAATACTTACAATTTCAAATATCATAAGAAGGTCTGGAAATGTTACAACTGTTCCCAATCCTGATGGCAATGGAAAGATGTCCCCTTGCACAGGTGCTGCATTATTGGATGCCATTGTGTCAACTCTGTTAGTCTGTAAATTGCAACTTTAGAAGATATGATATGTTCCTTAAAAAGCAACCTGTCCAACAGTGCAATAAGGCTGCAATAAGTTAACGGATATATACACACTTCATTCTCCACCTTAAAGTTGTAAACCACCTCCACCACTCCCTGAGCAAATTAGTGTCATACGTTGGAATCCAATTGCCCAGATACCTCAAGGTTTTACAAGCATTTCTACCATTTAAATCACTATTAGCTACACACTGTGCTTTGTCAGCTTTTAAATCTGGGAAAGCTGCTGATAAACAAATAAGCAAATCTTCTAAACCATATATTCAGACTGTTTGTTCTACAGGCAGGACATTATGTAATTCTGAAGTGCATATATGCCTTCCATTTTGGATAAGTAGACTTTCTTGGTGCCCAGTGTCTGAAGTATAGGGAGAATATAAATTCCACCTTGTCCTTAAAGTGGACCTTTACCCCTTTTTACTAAAAGAAACAGCAGCATGCAGCTCTGCATGCTGATTTAAAATCATCTTACATTCATTAGTTAAACAAACTTGTTTTTCATTTACTTATACATAGAATTCATCTACTTCCCTGTCCAGTTCTGGCACAAACGATGTAAGTGCCAAAGTGTTCCATCCTGGGGAGGTTAAAACAGTAGAGCATTGCTGGTAAATCTCATCTGTAATTTCATGAGTTCTTAGGGAAAGGCATTTTCCTCCCCTGAGATGATGTGCACAGTCACATGTCCTAGTCACATGTGCTATAAATCCAGGATGTAAAAAAGGAGAGCTAGTAATCTGTCCTTAGTAAATTTTAGACATGTGCACCAATTCGTTTCAATTTCGTTTCGTTGTCATTTTGTTCATTCGTTGCAGCAAAGTGACATTTAAGAGGAAAAAAAAGGTTTTTTTTCTCAAATGTCACTTTGCTGCAATTAAATTTTGTCCAACAAACAAAATTTCATACAGACTACCGCTAATGAATTTCGGAATTGGAAATTCGCAATTGTTTGCATTCGTTATATCTGTGATTCGGAATTCGGATACATCCTAATCTCCGAATTTCTGAAATTTCATCCGAATTTTGATTCGGAACGAAATGAATCGCACATGTCTAGTAAATATGGCCACTGTCAAAAGACTGGGGAAGAAAAGAGCAATAAGGAATGCAAAGAATACAAAGCCGGCAATTATCTAGAAGTATGTGTTTGTAGATTGTCATTACTCAACATTTCTAAAGGTGTGTTTGATATTATTTTAAAGATAAAGGGAAAAGGTCCGCTTTAAGTCTATTCTTAAAATGGTGTATGTGACCAGAATTATTTTGTAGTTTTGTAGATAGTAGTAAGAAATCAAAACTCCTGTCAAGTTTTTATTTGTCTTTTTCCCCGCTGGGTCGATTCACCCTTTCTAATTTGTCCTGGTGAGCAAAGTGTTCAAGACAGAGAGTGATAATCAATCCAAAATTACAGATTTTTCACCATAACAGAGTGTGAGCACAAATCCTTTAATGAGGACACCTGTTGGGCGGACAACTAAGATGGGGTATATTTCAATGTGTAGAGATTTTTTCTTATTATTGAATCTTCGGGACAGGAAGTGAAGAGAAATATCCCTAACAGGTAGGACACACAGCAAAAAAGTAAACTGAGAAGGGTTTTTAACCCCTCCCTACTCTATCCAAAGCTAGAAATAAAAATTGGGCTATAAATACATTTTAAGCATGCCCACAGAACCCTACAATGCAATATGGACACTTTAGTATCCTTTATTTATAGGTATCTGTAAGTAACAAACACAAAGGGGGAAAAGAAAAAAGACAGGAATATATGAACATGAATAAGCGTGCAACCAAGCAATATTACAAAATACAAAGAGGAGTAATAGAACAGATTGATTAGGGGTTGGGATAATACACAGGGCTATTTTGACGTGCTTTGGAATAAGATTATAATGAAGGAATTTCATAGGGTTGCCGGAATCCCCTTATATGGTGGTGTAGTGTAAATTTAATTTTTTTTGTGTGTTTTCCCCCTCCTCTTTCTTTCTTTACGCTTTGTTTAAAAATTATTAAATTGTATCTGAAATTATGAGCATAATTATAAGCATGTAACACAGTGTATGTTAAAACAAGGTGCTGTTTATGATTTTTGTAAGGATAATAAAAATTAAATATCTAAAAAAATACAAAGAGGAGACATTAAATATCGACTGGGACATATCACTCAGAACCTGGCAAAACCTTAGTAGGGATCATGGATACATAGAAACATCCAGTGCAATTTTGAGCAGTAAAACAAATAAAATATTCCCTTTTTAATTGTATTCCACATATTGCATAATGTACAGTTTATAAGTGATTGGGTATGAATTATACCATCTTACTTTAAGGGTTTCCCAGCTTCTTGAAATTGCTTCCTTTATTTTTTTTTATATTGTTAAAAATGTATTGGGTCACCTCATGGGTCCGACATCAATGCCCCATTGGGGAGATTTTCCTTCATTTCATTGTGTACAGTAGACACAACAAACAGTAAGAGGAAATATCTCCAAAGTAAAAAAGATCCCCTCTTAGGGTAACTTCACACCAGCAACTAAGCTCAACCGCACTGTGTCAATGCACTTGATTGGGCCACATTGCACTTGCTTTTTTTTGTTACAACTTTATTGAAATGTCACAAGTGACATTTTATTCAGTTCTATGGGCTCACCGCAGTGCGATGCCGTTGGACCGCATCTCACTGCAGTGCTTATAAAAAAAAAGTACTGCATGCTGTACTTTTTTAAGTGCACACCACCGGAATGCAGTGGCAAATTGTCTTATCTTGAGTTTGGGTTTGCTGGAAAAAATGGCCAGTGAAGCTTGAACACAGATGATGTGAACCAGCCTTAGACATCTGTCACCTCAACAATGTCCCTACTGGTAGGTTTACTCTTAATTCCTGTTCATTGTTTTGGACTTTCCTCCACTTTTATTACTGGTAACAGCAGTCACTAAGACAAATAGAAAGACTGAATCTCCCTAATATTAACACAGAAAGCAATAAAAAATACTCACAAGGGTGCTGACCCCTTGCTAATAGCCAAAACTAACACCTAAAATGTTGGTTTTAGGCTTCATTCACACTATGTACAATTAAAAGCTTTTCTATGCATTTAAAAAGCTTTTGTGAACGCATATATATGCTTGTGCCTGTGGTCAGTTTATCTGCGTTTTCAAAAAATAGAAGTCAGGAGTATCTAGGAAAATGATTTGAACTTCTAAATGCACCAAAACACATGTAGACGCATGTCATTTAAAGCATTTAGAAGCATAAATGTATGCTATTCAGGTTATATCCATAACACAATCCCTCCAAGATTGGATTGGGAAGCCTTCCCCCTTTTGATCCCTCCGTTTTCCTGGAAGCATGTAAAATGGAGGTAACATGTGTTTTTTTGTGGAGGGGTACTTCTTATCAGTTAGATAACTGATGCAATATGTAGCCCTGTGGATTTCTTATTTATTTGTAATTTTAGATTCCACAGTGACTTAACTATAAGTGGGTCACTAGTTTTATATAATTAGTGTTTTGACATAATATTTCGATGTTATGGTCAAATAGGGAGTCCCACTGCACTCCTGATCGAGAAGCCCCATATGATGTGGTGGGTGCTGAAGTGGCCACGGATGGCCCCACCAAATACTTGCAAAACAGAAAAAATGGTCACCAGCACTCCAAGTTTGCTTCAAAACTAAATCTTTTTCTTCATTCTTGCAGGTCATATCACCATGCGTGGCAACGTTTCGGAACCTGTCCGGTCCCTTCATCAGGCATTCCTCCATCCACACAGTTTAGCGTAGATGGAGGAATCTGTTGCACTTTTTCCATTTGACCATAGAAAATCTGCAGATAATCTACAGGTGTATGGACAGCTTAATAGATGAGCCTTTATATGCACTGATTTTAAAGTGACACAAAACTCAGAAGTCAAATCTTAAAAATGCATTCAAGCACCTTAACTCTTAAGAAAAATTGTATCTTTTTTGTGTATCACTCAGCTGTAGATCCTACAACACTGCCCCTGATTAAGTCGCGTATGACCCAATGTACGTAGGGCGCGGAGTCCAGTGACACAAGGCAGTGTTGAGAGATACACACGCGCATGGGAGTGTGAAGCTGTTACTGTGCTGGATATTTCTTGGTGCCGGTGATTTACATTCATTTATGTGAGTAATATTTTTTAATAAATGAAACATTCAGTGGAACAATGTGCACTATGAATTGTTTATTTTTGTATCCATGCCGGTTTACTAAATGAATGAGTGTACGTCCCTGGAAGAGCATTGCGGACCAATTTGAGCCAGTAAGGGTAAACCTGCCTGTGATTGAAAAGGGTATCGCTCATAAGACCTTTTTAGAGGTCTAAGGAGAAGGTCAGAGGTGAGGTGTGTGATTTTCACGGTTGAAGGTGACACTGATTGAGCATGAGTTGTGAGTCATCTGTCATCACTTAGCAGAGCATTTACCTTTGAATAGAAGGAACTTCTTTTTTTTTTTGCATCACATGTAAATGTTACACTTTGATATTTAAGGAAGATCACGAGTGGACATTGTTTTTGATGATTACTTATTATATGCGGATTTTCACAGTTGTTCAGAAGGTGCACTTAGTCAGAAAGTTGAACTGAGTTTTGCAGTGTTATTTGAAGATTTATTTACTTATTCACAGATTCATCTGGGAACATTTTTTTTTCACGTTTATACATTATATTGAATATTAGTTGTACTTATTTGTTAGCGCAACACCATTTATTTTTTAAGTTTTAGTTAAATGTGAGAATCTTATGACAAAGCCCAGCATCATTCACAAACAAACATGTCATGGATGCACCCTATATTAAATATGAACTTTCAAAATAAATGTTTTAAAATCATATATACGGTTAATCAAACCCCATTATACTATCCCTCCGACCCCCCTTGGCATATTTCCTGTTTTGTTGCATTACCACCTGGAATTTAAATGGTTTTTTATTTGGATTACATGTAATGGACACACACAAATAGTCAAAAATAGTGAAGTGAAATCAAGAAAAAAACTTGTTTTAAAAAAGTTAAGTAAAAAAACCCAGAAAAATGGTGTGTGCATATGTATTCAGCCCCTTTTCTATGAAGCTCCTACATAATATCTGGTGCAACCAATTACCTTGAGATGTCACATAATTAGTTAAATAAAGACCACCTATGTGCAATTTAGGTGTCAAATGATCTCAATATATATACACTTGTTCTGAAAGGCCACAACACCACTGAGCAAGCGGCACCAAGAAGACCAAGGAGCTCTTCAAACAGGTCAGGGACAAAGTTGTGGAGAAGTACAGATGACGGTTGGGTTATTAAAAAAAAAATGTCTGAAACTTTAAACATCTCACAGAGCACCATTACATCCATTTTGAAAAATGGAGAGAATATGGCACCATAACAAACCTGCCAACAGAGGGCATCACACCAAAACTCACAGACGAGGCAAGGAGGGCATTAACCAGAGAGGCAACAAAGAGACCTAAGATAACCCTGAGGGAGCAGCAAAGCTCCTCAGCGGAGATTGGAGTATCTATCCATAGGACCATTTTATCCCCTTAGTGACACAGCTTCAGAAAATGGTTTGCTTCTGGGGAACGGAACAATTTTGCCATTTTTGCTATGTGTTTGTTTAACCATAATTTCCATCTTCCTCATCCATTGCACCTACACATATTATTTTAAAGACAAAATGGGCTTTATTTGATCTGACATATGCATATATAAATTCTTTTTTTTAAGAAAATACAAAAATTGCAAAAAGAATGAAAAAACCCACATTTTTCACAGCTTTGGCAATAATAATGTGTATATAATTAGTGTAGCTAACAGAAAGCAATTCAAAATAAATTAATTTTATTTGTCCTGATTTATAGGGTATATCATATGTTGCCAGCTCTGTGACTGTCACAGCTCTGCGATCACAGCGATTAGCTCTCTCTGTGATCGAAGGACTGTGACCACCTAATCAGCTGTTGAGTGTCTGCCTTGGACCCCTGAGGGACCCATCAACAGCAGTAACTCAATGAGCGCTGGTCCTTTCATGGACTAGTGCTCATTGTACCGAATGACGGGATTATACCGTCATCGGTCCTTAACGAACTGAACGATCATGGCGAGATAATCACGTAACCGGTCGGGAAGGGGTTAAGCTGTACACTCAAGAGAGCTGGCCTTCATGGAGGAGTGGCCAGAAAAAGGCCATTGCATACAGAAAAAAAATAAGCAAACACAATTGCTGTTTGCCAAAAGGCATGTGGGAGACTCTCCAAACATATGGAAGAAGGTACTGTGGTCAGATGAGACTAAAATTGAGCTTTTTGGCTTTCCAGGAAAATGCTATGTCTGGCGCAAGCCCAAGACCTCTCATCATGTCGAGAACACCATCCCCACAGTGACGCATGGTGGTGACGGCATCATTCTGTGGGGATGTTTTTCATCGGCAGGGACTGGCAAACTGGTCAGATTTTAAAGAATGAGGGATGGAGCTAAATGCAGGGAAATTCATGAGGGAAACCTGTTTCAGTTTGCCAGAGATTTTTCGACTGAGGTTCACCTTCCAGCAGGACATACTGCTAAAGCAACACTGGAGTGGTTTATGGGACCATTAGTAAGAACCAATCAGGATCTATTAAACTGCCACACAATGTTAGCCTAATCCAGGGAAAATAAGCACAGAGATCCTTTAGGTCCCATTCACACCAGATCCGTTGCATTACGTTACCATCTGTTTTTTAACAGATGGTAATGCAAGGGCAACAAAAAATGAATGGGTGTGAATGGGGACAGTTCAAACCGCAGCATTGCATTGCCATACATTGACCTGAGAAAAAAAAATAGGACATGCTCTACTTTTTGTCAGTGTAACGCATCAAAAATGCAAACTAATGCATGCTAAATCAACGCAATACATTGCAAGCCAGTATGTGAAGTATGTCCACTCTGAACATGTTACTTCACATAAAGCCAACCAAAAACAATTAAAAATGTGACAGAACGAAATGAGTCGGAAGGAAATTGGAAGGTACTTGCGCTTGAGAGTACCTTCCGATTTTGGTGTGAATGCACCCTTAAGGTCTATTCACTAAGCTGCTGTAGGCAGCCGAGTGAATGACCGACCTGAAGTGAAGTGAGCCGAACACTGTTCGGCTATTCACTTCAGGCTTGTACGACTGATTTCAGCCGTATATCAGCTGAAATCAGCCGTACATCGGCTTGCTTCGCATGGCTTCGGGGCGGCCGAACATGCTCAGCATGTTCGGCCGACCCGAAGTGCAGAAGGAGTTCGACTCAGCCGATCCAACATCTAGATCGGCTAAGGCGAACCTCCGGCAGGCTACTCACTGCTGTTCGGCCTATTCTTATAGATGCCGAACAGCAGTGAGTGAATAGCCAAATGCCGCTGAGCGGCATTCAGCTCGGCTGTTCTGCTCGGTCCCTCGGAGGGACCGAGCAGAACAGAAAAATAGTTTAAAACTTTTTAAAAAAGTAAATAGAAAACGATTGTGCGGAACTAGCAGTGACAGCTTGCTCCGCCCAACAGTTTTCTATTGTCCGGCAGTTCTGCTGCCGTAAAAAAAAAAATCTCCTGCCGCCCAGGAGAAAAACACTGATTTTTCTTTTATTTTCTTTATTCTGACACGGAGCCATGTCAGAATAGAAAAAAAAATTTTTTTTGCCCATTGGAATGCATTGCTAGATTCCTATTGGCTATTTCAATTTGCAATAGCCAATAGTAAACTAGCATTGTACCCGCCCTCTGCTGATGGACCTGATGGAGAACTGCAGCAGAGGGCGGGTACAATGCTAGTTTACTATTGGCTATTGCAAATTGAAATAGCCAATAGGAATCTAGCAATGCATTCCAATGGGCAAATTATTTTTTATTATTCTGACACAGCTCCGTGTCAGAATAAAAAAAAAGACACAGCAGTGTTTCTCTCCTTGGCGGCCGGAAGCAGGAGACTCCCGAAGCGCCAGGGAGAGTTTGCTGTTTGGAGATCAGTGTCCCTGGTTGGCAGGTAACCAGGGACGCTGATCTCTCTGCAAGTGGCCGGAGCCTGCCGTAAGATCACTGCTGGCTCCGCCCAGCTGTCAGAATCAGGCTGTCGGCCGGCCAGTGGCCGGCCGCTCGGCCAGCTTCGGCTTTCAGCGCTGCTCAGTCGAGGCATATGCGTTCGGCTCGATTGAGCCGCTCGGCCACGTTCGGGAGCTGTACGGGCTATAGTGAATAGCCCGTACAGCACCCCTTCGGTTCTACAGAACCGAAGGGGTCTTGGGGCCGAAGCTAGCCGAAGGATCAGCCGGAGCTACGGCTAGATCCTTCGGCAGCTTAGTGTATAGACCCCTTAGTGTTTAGCAGTTTCCTCAGTTACTTCACAATACCACTTACACCAATCAATACATAGTAGACTAATTGTATTTCATTGTAATTATGTGACAATTTTGCATTTTTTGGAGTGCAAAAGGTTTGCTAGTGATATAAATCAATCCCCTTATGTAAACAAATGCGTCTTTTAATGGTCACTCATAATGTGACTGGGCCTCTACACCACAGAGCTTTTGCAGCCTCCAGGAAGCTTGTGTTGCATGTAAAGCCAACAGGTGTGAAAAACTTTTTTCTAGAAGCACTTTTTTATATATCAGGCTAGAAAAGTGTAAAGTCTTCTATACTCTAATGTGCACATATGACACAAAGTTAAATGAAAAAAAAAAAAAAAATACCAATACTTTAAAAAAAACACCAACAAATAAAAGACTGCTTCTTTTAACCCACATCATCAATTCACCACTTTTGTTTTTTGTTTATAAGCCAAAGGAAAATATGTGACACGCAGTAGCAGTACATACATATAACAGCAGTAATAGCAGTACATACATAACGGTCATATATCAACAATGCATGTAAACAGCACACATAGCTGGCGGCAACAGTAGAACAGAAATTGGATGGCTAAGACCAACAGAATCCAGAGAGTAGACTGAGAGTAGACTGGGTTGTATCATACAGAGGAAACAATGTTTGTGTGAGAAGGGAAATCCTTTAGAATAGTTCTGTGGATCTTTCACCAGTTCACAAATGTATTAAATCTAAAACTGAATTAATTCAAAAAAGTTTTTAAAAAAAAGGTATTTTCTATAATGAAAGCCTTTATACAGAAGCATGCAGTTCATTCTAAATACATTCCAGATTCAAAGTAATAACTGGAGAGTAGGATTCTTGGAAATTCCAACTAGTCTACTACTGTTATCCATAAAGCCAAACAACAGGTAGATATAAAAGACACAAAATAATGTAGCCCTGTATTCATTAATAAATCACAATTATTTTTGTAAATGCAGCTAGTGTAAGTACCTGAATTTGACCTGTTATCATCCTCTTGCAATCTTCTATATATGAAGAGAGAGGAATGTGACGATTACACTCTCAAATCCCATGGAGACTAGAATTTGATCTATTACACACTCAGCCTCAGCCTGTGCAGAGATTTTCCAGCCCTGGGACAATATTCTAAGCAACAGCAGACTGAGAATGTTAATCACCAGGGCAGGTTAACCGAACAGTTAACCCCTTACACAATCCAGGCAGCTGCCACCACTTGTTTTAGTGGAAACACGCACCGTTCACAGCATCTGCTGTTACAATTCTGACCTTTTAGAAGAAATGTCTGTATCACTTGCTGCCATGCCCAGGCAGGAATGTAACAGAGTTTACAAAACAGCTGCTTTCTGCAAAAAGGCAATCCCTCGCCACTCTATCCAAAACTAAAAAAAAAAAAAAATTATAAGTTTACATACATTTAAAGTGCATGTTTAGCCAGAACTTTTTTGTTACTTTTAGATAGAGTAGGGAAGCGTTGAAACTTCTGTCAGGTTATTTTTGTGGTCTATGTACCATTGGATACATTTCCCTCCAAAAGCGCTGAACAAGGCTACTAATGCAAGGTTCAAGGCCTCCTCCAAATATGACCTAACTTATAATATATAAAATACGTATAGCAATAAACAAGTGTGAAGAGTTTGCTTAAAGTGACATTAAACCCTCAGATTTTTTAACATAAAACAATAGTGTAATGTGTGCCTTACTGTAATCCATGGTTGTTTCCCTTCTCTTTGCTGCTCTTCCTTTTAAATCTGTAACTGTTCTCATGCTTGGAAAGAGCAGCAAAGAGAAGGGAAACAACCATGGATTACAGTAAGGCACACATTACAGTATTGTTTTATGTTAAAAAATCTGAGGGTTTAATGTCACTTTAAGTGTCTGATAAACAATAGTATTTTAAAGTTCAGGTGCAGAGTGTTTAAAAGAACTTTGTCATTATACTGAAACAAATAAACTTCTGTCGGGTATGAAGTGCAGGTAAAGAGATGCATAAAATTACATACAGCAGCCTTGATTTCCCAGCCATTATACCTGAATACCAGACTGACATATCAAACTAGGTTTTTTTGGGGGTTTCACTCCTTCTTTGCGGTCCTCAGCTGGATTTAGAATGTTAACCAGTGGTGCACAATGTACTAGATACAACATGCCTCAACTGTGGCCCCTGACATCCCCAAGCGACAGCACATAATATTCAGTATGTGTAGGGCTGCAGAAGATTGCCAGAAACTACTAACATACTACTGAATATGGTCAGAAACTGTGGTCATGTTAGAGACCACTAGGGGCATAAGTACAATAAATACCAAAGGGTTGCACGTGGTACTTCGCCAGCAGGTTGGGCACCAGGGATTTAAACTAAATTATTATTATACAGTATTTACATAGCGCCAACAGTTTTTGCAGCGCGTTTACAATATTAGGAAGACATTACAATCACAATACAATTCAAGAGAATATGGTAAGGAGGGTCCTGCCCCTGAGGGCTTACAATCTAAAAGAGGCTAAATGAGGCTATATGATGTTCTCCAACAAATAAGGCAACATTTCCTTACATAGCTTTGCAGTTATATATGTGAGCAAATATTTTTGGCTTTTTCTATGGGCTAAAATAATGTAAGCTACCATTTTACTGTACAATTTTACTGTATTATCAAAGTGCTGTAATCTTTTTATAGACTTAAGTACATGTGACCCCCAGTAGGCATAATGCAATCCCATGAAAATGTATTTCACCCACTTTGGCCCACTGTTTCACTTGAATTTGACATGCCTGTCTTATGGTATGAGCCATGATGGAGAGTATGAAAGTTCCTTTGAAGAACAGTAGTGGACATCAAGTGCTTGAATGCATTGATTAGATTGTCAATAAGGTGATCAGGAGACTGTCATTTCTGTCCTCTATATATGAAGCAGCATCTGTGCATGGTCCTATTTAGAAAGGACACCTACATACAAAGGGATGGATCATAGAACGGACAGCTGAGGACTGATGGCAGCTTGTTTATGTAATAAGGTTAGCCTGTGTTTTTCTAAGACACCCCTGTCATGAAATGTTTGTGAGTTGGTTGTCGCAATGTAGCACAAAAAAAAAAGTAGAAGTCTGTAAACTATATTTTGTCCACACATAAGCGCAAAAGAAAACATGTGCATAAAACTTTACCTACTTGGTCTCTAGATGGCAGCATTGGTCGTTGTATAACAATGACAATAGCATTGCTTGCCAATAAAAAATGAAATCTCTGTTATGGTGGTTAATCAGTAATGTTGTGGTATCCTGTGAAGTTATTTGACTTGCCTGTTATCTATGTAAAAGAGGGTAATGTTTTACAATGAACTGCATTTTCATTACAATAAGCATGTTCTGCTTTGTTTAATGTAAATTGAGTCAATCTGCCTTGACATTATGACCTTGTGAGCAGCACAGCCATGTGGCTCCCTGTATAAAAGTTTATTAAAAAATACTTGAACTGTAAACAGAGGCACAAGTAGGGCAATTGAGGATATACGTGATACTGTGTATGTAGGTACATCTGTGAATGTGGAGGTGTAAGGTGTGTCAGGATAATAGGTCGTGCAGTCATGCTCAAAAACATGCATGGTCGACGGACAAGCTTGGCATACAGCTATGCACAGGGAAATGTGCGTAGACGTTGTTCATGATGAGAGGGTACGTGGGCTGTGTAATCAAAGAAAATTGTTTAACCAAGAGAGGTTTGAAACCGAGTGCAGCTAATAAAGAGGGTCGGAGAGTCAAATTGTAGTACAAAACGATAATTTATTAATTAAAAAATTCCTTCGATAAACTGGATGCACCATTTAAACCAACAGACACCACACCATTAAAATTTGGTTATTGCAAAAACCCATTCATTCATATCTGTACTCAAAACTCTAAGAGCTAGCTGATCAGCGTATTGTGTAGTATCGGGTGGTCCTCAAAGTATTCGAGGAGGCAGCGCTTGGACCATAGTAATAAATAAATGGTTCATGAGGATTTATATTGGATGCCTGGGATTTCCTTTCTATTGTATCTTAATATTTCAGTCCGTCTTGGGAGATAATCATTTCATTGGTTGAGAATATAGTCAGTTAGATGTTAACTTATGTAGTTTTCATTCTTTAAGTGGAAACAGCTAATGTTTCAAAGTGGTGTGCTTGATTGAAGATAAATCTTTAGACGTTTCAACAATATACAAGGTAACCCGGTGAATCAACGGAAAGCATAACCCTGAGTTGTGATCACACTTGGGGGAGAAAACCAGCCACACAGTGTGTAAAAGTCTCGAATATATTGTACTCACGGGTACTTGATTCTTTAACCGGGCAATCAGTCTCACAGGATATGTGATGTCTCGATGTTATATTTTTTCAATTAGTCCTCTTTGTTGTTTCCACTTAGAAAAGACATCAAGTAGTTCTCAAATAAATTCCTTCGGAATAACAGAAGATATTTAATTCACGTTTTGGCATTTCTTACAGGGGCATTCTAATTGGTAGATAACCCGTGTTGTATTGCAATTAATAAAGTGCAGGATATTAAAATTGGTAGTGCACGTTGAGTCCATAAACTGTTTGGATTTCTGGACGAAGGGGCATATGTGGCAATTACCACGTGCAAACATCCCTTTAGTTTTATTGTCTTGGACAGCCATGTTTCTTGGGGAGTGAGGGTGAATTTCGAGGAGACCAATTGGTCCCTCAAGTTACGTGCCCGTCTAGCAGTTACAAGGGGGTAGGGGCCCACTATTTCAGCCAGAGTAGGACATAGCTGGAGGATATGCCAGTGTTTATTCAGTGTTTGTTTAAGGGTGGACCAGCCAGAGCCATATTGGGTGATCATTCAAACCCTCTGATCTTGTGTGTCTTTTTTAGTTTCTTTCTTTGTGCACTTAAGAAGATCTTCTCTGTTCCTTTTATTAGCTATTGCTAAACTTCTCCTTAATACTCCATGTGAATAGCCACGTTCCCTGAAATGGTCATACATCGCTTTTGACTCTGATTTGAAATCATCATAGGAGGTACAGTTCCTCTTTAATCGTAGGAACTGACCCGTGGGTATGGCTTGTTTCAGAGAAGGTGGGTGGTGGCTACTCGCATGGAGCACTGTATTAGCCGCTATGGGTTTACGAAAGGTGTTGGTAACTAATTTTCCCCCATCTACTCGAATCTTGAGGTCTAAGAATGAGATTTCTCGGGTGTCTATAGTGAACGTCAGATGGATATTTCTATCATTTTTATTTAGGTCAGTTATAAACTCCAATAGTTGATTCCTAGAGCCTGACCATATTAATAGTATATCGTCTGTAAAGCGATACCAGGACTTGGCAAAGAGTTTAAACAGATGATGTGAGTAAACACTGATATATTCTCACATGCCTAGATGGATGCATGCGTAAGCAGGGGCCCATGGGGCTCCCATTGACGTGCCTCTAATTTGTCTATAGTGAGTACCCGCAAACTGAAAATTATTATTATTTAAAGCAAAATCTAAAAGTTCTAGAACAAATTCATTTTGAAATGCTGCATCAGGGAAGAGGGAATTCAGATGGTGTTTGACTGCTATTAGTCCCCAGTTGTGTGGTATAGATGTATAGAGGGATTCTACATCCAATCCCACTAAGATATATTCCTCTTCCATTTTTACATTAGCAATTTTATTTATAGTGTCAACCGAATCTCTTAAGTAAGACGGGAGGTTTAGCATAATATCTTTTAAGAGTGTATCGAGGTATTTCTCTACATTTTCCATTGGTCCACCCACGGCTGACACAATTGGTCTGCCAGGGGGTTTAGTATTATTCTTGTGTATTTTGGGTATTATATAGAATATCGGAATATTATAATTAATTATTTTAGTAAAATTGAACTCTTTATTGGTGAGTATTCCATCCTGTTTGGCTAGATCTAGTTTGTAGTTTAGCTCACTAACCACCTTCTTATAGGGGGAATCTCTTACTTTTGTGTATGTTGTCTGATCACCTAGGAGGCGATTCGCCTCTTCCAGATACATTTCTTCCGTTAGGAGGACCACATTTCCTCCTTTATCACTCATTTTTATAATTAACTTAGGTATGCTTTTTAGTTCTTTTAGAGCTTTCCTTTCATTTCTACTTAGATTGTCCTGTCCCTTTTTTGTCCAATTAGTGGCCCTAAGATCTGCTTCAACAAGGTCTCTAAACATACTGATGAACCGATTATTATTTAAATTGGGCATTGTTTTAGACTTGCCACTTAGGTTTGTGACTCTATTGGTAGGACCCTCATCGTTGGCCTCTTCTTGTCTCAGATTTTCTTCTAGTAATGCTTGTAAATCTTTTGAAGCTTGAGCATCCATTGAATCCACACCATCATCTGTCAGCTGTCGGTGGGGGTCCCTATCCTTCGAGTAGAGTAATTTAAAGTACACTTTTCTGAGAAATAAATTTAGGTCTTTATAAATAACAAATTCATTCATACCCTCAGTCGGGAAGAAGTAAAGGCCCCTCCGCAGTAGAGAGATATGGTGGGGACTCAATTAGATACTAGTTAAATTAATGATGGTGTTAGTTTCGGATTCTATATTGGAAGTTTTTTCTGATGATTTTAATTTCTCCGGTTTCTCAGCCTCTCAGTGTAATTTTCTGTTGCTGGAACGGGTCTAGCCCTTTTATGTTTTCTCTTATTGGTTCTCTTTCTCGTTGTCCCTGTGTGGAATAGATCTCCGCTTCCCATAAAAAATTTACTGACTTTTTTAGTGGTTCTCCCTCACTATGGCTAGTGGAACGTTCCCTTGACCATCTATGTCTATTAATGGGACGTCTTTTTTTAGATGTACTTCTACTTCTATTTTAAGTGAGATCAAAGATGTTATCTTTCTCCCAGTCATCTGAATCTCTAAAGAACTTAGATTGTTTAATTTTTCTTAGTGTTTGTTGCGCCTTCTCAACATCTTTTTTTAAGGATGTTGTTCTGTCTCTGGAAAGCGCCCTATTCTTTAAATGGTTCTAGGTCTTGCTGGCTCTTATCTATGTGCTTTTGTAGTTCCTCCATCTGGATTCTCTCTTCCTCTACTATTAATTTTATCAATTCAAGTCCATGTGATATTCACTGCTGCTTCCATTTCAATAGGAAACATTCATTTTGCAGATGCTCAGCCCGGATGACCTTTTCCCTCAAGCCCCTAGGGATCATGCCTGCATCCAGATAGGATTCTAAGGACATTATATCCCATTTACGATTAAGATGTTTGATTATCAAGTTTTTATGCTGTGGGAATTTTTTTTAAATATCATCATCATGTGAAGTTGGTCCACTATGTCTAAATGCTTGTTTAATCTCTGTGTCTATGTTTTCATCTAGTATGTAGGCCATTGTTGAAAAGGATTTAATTTATTTGATTATTAATAAGTAATTTTTCCCCCTTTAAGTATTGGGGATGTGGTTATCGACGGTGCAGCCAGTAGTCGATAGAAAATTAATAGTAAGTATATATTGCTTTAGGGAATTAATGGTCTCAATGGGTATGAAGGAGTGAAAAATCACTCTAAGAAATTACATGGAACAGAAAAAGGTATTTTACCCAGAGTACCACACCCAGTATTAGTCAGAGTAAATTAACTATTTTTTTACTCTCATTAGCGAACAGACAACCCCCAGCTGCTATCACAAAACGTAATCAAAGAAAATTGTTTAACCAAGAGAGGTTTGAAACAGAGTGCAGCTAATAAAGAGGGTCGGAGATTTCCTTTCTATTGTATCTTAATATTTCAGTCCGTCTTGGGAGATAATCATTTCATTGGTTGAGAATATAGTCAGTTAGATGTTAACTTATGTAGTTTTCATTCTTTAAGTGGAAACAGCTAATGTTTCAAAGTGGTGTGCTTGATTGAAGATAAATCTTTAGACGTTTCAACAATATACAAGGTAACCCGGTGAATCAACGGAAAGCATAACCCTGAGTTGTGATCACACTTGGGGGAGAAAACCAGCCACACAGTGTGTAAAAGTCTCGAATATATTGTACTCACGGGTACTTGATTCTTTAACCGGGCAATCAGTCTCACAGGATATGTGATGTCTCGATGTTATATTTTTCCAATTAGTCCTCTTTGTTGTTTCCACTTAGAAAATACATCAAGTAGTTCTCAAATAAATTCCTTCGGAATAACGGAAGATATTAGGGAGTCCCAGTTGCATCTAAATTTTGTCGATATAAAGAATCTTTAGTCCCGCTGTTTAGATCATCCACAACCGGAAAGTTAGATACCTGACATGCAGGTGGTTTTCAACAATAGACACTGCAACACAACTTCATAGGTTTTGTACTAGTCAAAATTCTGGGCCAGTATTAATAATATCAAAATGTGAATTGGTTTAATTGCCTTCTGTTCCCCCTTTTCTAAGTATATGTTTAAAATATATCACAACTCAGGGTTATGCTTTCCGTTGATGCACCGGGTTACCTTGTATATTGTTGAAACGTCTAAAGATTTATCTTCAATCAAGCACACCACTTTGAAACATTAGCTGTTTCCACTTAAAGAATGAAAACTACATAAGTTAACATCTAACTGACTATATTCTCAACCAATGAAATGATTATCTCCCAAGACGGACTGAAATATTAAGATACAATAGAAAGGAAATCTCCGACCCTCTTTATTAGCTGCACTCTGTTTCAAACCTCTCTTGGTTAAACAATTTTCTTTGATTACGTTTTGTGATAGCAGCTGGGGGTTGTCTGTTCGCTAATGAGAGTAAAAAAATAGTTAATTTACTCTGACTAATACTGGGTGTGGTACTCTGGGTATAATACCTTTTTCTGTTCCACGTGAGCTGTGTCTCCATTCACATATAGCATTTGCGTTTCCCGTGCGGTTTTCAGTGCGAAAGACAGTGAAAAACAGTAAAATCTTTACATCTGCACGGATTCCGCTATTACTATAGCCGCGAATGTGTGGAATCCACCCCTGAAATCGTGCTTGGACTATTTTGCGGGACGCTCAGTTTTGTGCTATGTGGTCCCTGCAATAGTCTGAAAAATGCACATTGATATGCATTTGTTTTGAATGTTTAGAGCGGTTCAGCGCATATTCATATGGCCGAATTACAAGGCTCATGTGTGAATGGAGCCTAATACGTTTGCGGGGTAAGAAAATGTGTGTGATTAAGCACTTGGCCTATTTAAACCCGAGTATCACTAAGGGAAGTTGCTAAATGGTCGTCAGCTCCTGCCATCTGTGACCAGACCTGTATGCTTTCTCTTGTGTTTTGATCAGGCTCATCTGATTCTGAGATATCTTGATCCCTGGCTCCTGACCCAGCTTATATCCTGACTATGTTCTCCGGCACCTCCATCGCCTGGATGTGTCTGACCTTGGCCTGCCTCCTGATCTTGCTGCATGCAAACCAACTGTTGGCACCTATGCCTCTCAGTGTCCTGCAAACTGTGCCTCAGTCTCACAATTGTAGTGCTGTATGAAGCTCTGTATAATCATCCATACCAAACATTAATTATCCAGACAGCCAGGTTAGCAGATACAGACACACGCTCGATGTATTGAAAATGTTGAGGTTCTGATGAAGGGGGCGTGCCCCAGAAATGCATCAACCGCTGCAGCCTTGCTGGTGTTTTCAATACACTGATCAGGTGTCTGTATCTGTTAACTTGGATGTCTGGATAATGAATGTTCATTGTGGATGAAGAGCACAAAACACAAAAGAAGAGCGCCTTGGGCGCTCTTCTTTTGTGTTTTCTTTTTGCATGTTTTGAGAGCTTTCCGTTATGAATGAGGAGCAGCCCCCCTGAGACCAATTCAAATAGGAAGGAGTGCAAGGTCATTTCCAGCACCTGGGGACACTTGGATGTTTTTAATATGATGCCCACAAGAGAAACATTTTATCCTGGAAAGGCTTACTCCAGCAGAGTTAACCTTTCTGGGTACCTGGTGGTTCTACCCCCCGGCGATTCCCCTGCTATCTGTTTTGTATTATTATTTTGACAGCGGCCGTCATCAGAATAACAAGAAGAAAACAAGAGGCAGAAGGGGAATGAATAGCTAGCTAGGCTGCTATTGGCCATTTCAAATTAATGATTTCTTCAGCGGGACCAATTCCTCCTGTTTCCACTGTGCCAACACATGTGTGTAGTTTGTAGGATGATACTTCTCCCCCTATGTTAAATGTGTTGGAAAACTAAGAAGTGGCAAATGAGTAACTGCTTTGATCGTCTAAAACAGCATACATCCTGACAGGTTTCTTTGGTTGACCTTGTGAAAATGGCTTGACCAAACATGTTTTGGCACTAGTTTTCCCTAAAAGTCCTTCGTGATGCAGCTCACTGTATTTAGATATGCCATGATTGGACATGGTGTAAGAACTTCAGTGGATGCCTATGACTATTATATTCTGAGCTTTTAGCTGTAGCCTTACAGCCTCTGGCAAAGTGCCTTTTAGCTGTGCAGCATCTGAAGCAAATGTCATGCTTCCTTAGAAATCCATTTGGGTTGATTTACTGAAGGCAAAAATGCTGTTCACTTTCCAAGGGAACTTACACTTTGCAAGGGAATTTTCCTTTAGATTAATGAATATGGTGAAAAGTCACTTTGCAAAGAATACCCAATCACGAGCAAAGAAAATTATCTTGCAAAGTGAAAATTACCTTGCAAAAAGGACAACATAGCTGAACTGGAAACATTCTTCAATTCAGCTCACTTTCCAGATCAGCTATGTTGGCCTAGATTGTTCCCTTCTCCTGCCTTCTCCAAACTCTTCACCCTTTTGTGAATAACCCTGTAAGAGTTTGGGTCCTTTCCCCTTCCTGAAAAACAGAGAGAGATAGAAAGGAGACCTGATGTTCTTCCTTATACCTTCAACTCATTCTTGCCCATTGTAAGGCAATTTGGCTACCACTGAATTCACACTGGGTGCAGTGCCCAAGAAGCCGAAACCATGCAAATATGGTGATTTCAAACTCAGGGCCCATTCACACATACTGTGGTGAGCTGCATTTTACCGCACCGAATCAATGCAGGTCACCGCAAGGAGACATAGAAAACAGTGGTTTTCTATGTGTCTCATTCACACCACAAAGCAGGTGTGATGGGCAGTGTGCTGCTGAAAAATGCAAACATGCTGCATTTTTTCACAAAGCGCAAAATCCCACCCTGCTGTGTGGGGACCTGAATAGAGTGTACATATTATACACTCACATAAAGTAAAAAAAAAAAAAAAAAAAAGAATGTAAACAGTGGTCAGTATGGCGTACAACTACAATACAACTAGCTTGCCCACTAAACACAGCATTTTAGCAGATGGGCTGGTGTGAACATGTCCTCAAAAAGAATAACACATAGCTTTAAAATGTCTGGTTGTCTCTGTTGGACAATCTTGGAAAGTTCTGTAATCTTTTGATTGAGGCAAGCTTTATTACTTCAGAACTGCTGTAAATTTTCTCTAATATTTCCCTAGTGATATTAGGCTCTTGTCTGATTTGTGGATGTAAACAGTTTAAGTCTCTTATCAGAGTCCGATGACTGAGAGCCTAACCATCTGATCAGTAGATCAAGTTCTTGTATAGGTGGAATGCTATGGTCCTCGACTACTGATTTGAATGTGGACCTTCCGTTTTTTCGTTCTCTGAGCGATCATCAAATTTCATAAGGCCAGTATTACCAAGTTCTCTGTGGGCCACGTACTTAGCAATGTCTAACGCCTAGCCCGATACTTGACCTTCCGGTATCAGGAAGCTGGGCAGCGAGTCATTACACGCTGCCCGGCTTCCTGATTGGCCGGGAAGCCGGCTCCATGCTCCCTTGTCACTTGGCCGGGAAGCCGGCTCCATGCTCCACCGAGTAATGATGCGTTGCCCAGCTTCCTGATTGGCCAGCTTCTCGACCAATCAGGAATCTGGGGAAACACGTCATTACATGGTGCCCAGCCTCCTGATTGGCCAGAAAGCAGGCTTCATGCTTCCTCTTCACCTGGTGACGATGAGGCATGGAGACGGCTTCACTTCTGATCGGGAAGCCGGGTGGTGAATCTTTACACACCGCCTGGCTTCCCGGCTAATCAGGAAGCCAGGTGGTGAGTTATTACATGCCGCCTGGCTTCCTTAATGAGACTTCCAGTATCGGTATTCGGTATCGGCAATTACCGAAAACAAAAACATTGATGCTCGTACTCGATACCGGAAAACCGGTATCGGTGCATCCCTAGTAATTAATAAGAGATTACTTACTATATGTTATAGCTCACATCTGTTTTAGGGCATGTGTCCAATGGCTTTTGTTCACTTCAAACAGGTTTTGCATCCCCATACAAGTCAAAGTGAATACAAACCCCAGTCAACTGCATGCCAAATGTACCTGTCAATGTATCTGAATGATTTCAGAAGTATCTCAAACTGATGTCAAATAATGCCATCTATACAAGCCCATGGACACAGGCCCTTGACTAGTTATTAAACTATTGGTTACAATATTTTGCAACTTGCATTTTGTATTATTAAAGGGAACATCCTTTCACTGATTTTTAGATAGATGTAAAAGAGATCAACTTGAAAAAATTACCAGTGCAAGTAAATTTAAAAAAAGATATGGTTATTTACAAAAGGGTGAAGAGTTTGGAGAAGGCAGGAGAAGTGAACAATCTAGGACAACATAGCTGACCTGGAAAGTGAGCTGAATTGGAGAATGTTTCCAAATCAGCTATGTTGTCCTAGAAGATTGTTCACTTCTCCTGCCTTCTCCAAACTCTTCACCCTTTAGTGAATAGCCCTGTGTATTTCCATTTGTAGTTGATAATTATACGGTATATGCCTATGGAAGCAGCTATACTTGTGTATTACATGTTCAGGCTCTCCTTCCTGCTTTTCTGCTAAACACAAAAATGTGCTTTACCTTCTCACAATGTAAGCCTATCAGTTGGCTGACTCAGTAAAGATGCAGTAATTATGTGGCAGTTTTTAAGTATTGAGGTTGAACGAGGCTGATCCAAATACAGAGCCCCCTCTAGTAGGTAAACTACAAATCATTATATTTAATACAATAACAAAAATATGAAAGACAAAACATTTGAAATTGTGAAACTCACATCAAACATTATTTCAAGGTAAACACTGCAATGATAACTCAAACTATATGATTGCTGAAAATACACTATACTTTCACTATAAATAGGCCTCATGGTACTAGGCGGCCATAGCAAAATATTTTCCAAACAGGTAAGGGGATCTATCACAAGTGAGGCAAGTTTACAGTCTTACTGACTATACTGAGACAATGGTCCAATCACTTGTACTTTTTAATTTCATGCTGCTCTTAGCAGGCAGTCATCTCAGCACTCATTACCTTCAAGTGAGACAAGTACCTGACTATAGCCGCTTATACATCAATAAATAGATAGAAATAGGAAACAAAATATATTTTTCGGATCTATTTAGCCGATTGGTAAACCTGACCTAGATATAATGATATATCTGTAAAAAATAAGTCAAAGCAACTGGATTTGCTGTATTTTTCTTGAAGACGTTTCACAGGACATCCGACCGCTTTCTCAATTCAGAATGACTTGTACAAAAAAATTATACGGGAATAAATATGGTGAATGTCATTCCAATCCACATAATCTGGATTGGAGTGACATTCACGATATTTATTCCCAGAGAGTTTTTTGTACAAGTCATTCGGAATTGAGAAAGCTGGACGGATGACCAGTGAAATGTCTTCAAGAAAAATACAGTAAGTCCAGTTGACTTGAATTATTTTTTACAGATATACAATGACCTGGATGAATGAGAACTTTCACAGGCATAGATATAATTGTGTTTAAACAGTACTTTCAGCAAACATATAAGTTAAACACGTAACTTAGAATATATTGTGTCATCTGTATTCCAGATTTTTAGGGCTTTTAATTTAAGGAGATCTTTTCCATCTGAAGAGGGATGCCAGTGCATGGATGACATAGAGCAGTGTTGCAATATAGGCAAAGACCTGCAGAAAAATAAAACAAATCTTAGTTTATGTAACAGTAAAAATTAAACACAACAAGGTAGGTGTATGAGGAAAATGTCTTCTTGCTTATTGTAATCAATTAGTTCCCAACTCTCATTGTCACAGTGTAGGTTTTAAACTAAAAGACGGATTCTGATTGGTTTTACTTGTCAGCAAGAGTGGGTTTTCCCTTTTTTATTGGCTCTAAAGTGGTTAATTTAAGACTTGGCAAAGCTTGACTCCAACCAAAACTTTTGTTAAAATTTTAAATAAAGTGGAAAAAGAATAGAACCGGTGCCAATTTTCTATTTACACTAGTGTCCCAATTTGGGTGATAATATTCCTTACATCCAATTTCACAGGTGTCAAAACAAGAAGTGAGGGGAACTTTCCCACGGGGACACATGTAACAATAAAAAATGGTTTTCTGGAGTGGATAAAGTAGGGTTTAGAGCCTCTGTCATGTCTAATGATGGAGATTTCCTATCACCTGCTGTATAGGTGACTGGTGTCAGAATAAGAGAGAGAAGATAAATCTTCCGAGTAAGGAAAAGACAGCATTTAAAACCTGACAGAGGTTCTACTCCTTCCCTACTTAAAAAAATTCCCATGCATTAAACACCCTGTGCTAAGCCTAACACCACTAAGGTGACTGTCTGCTGCCTGTGAAGCTTCCAACTCCTGAAGCTGTGTGTTTGAGGTTCTGCACATTATCAGTGAAGTAGTAAGTTCAGTTGCTCTGCACATACAGAGAGAACTCAGCCTGTTTCCTGCTGTCACTCACAAAGCACTGGAAGTTTTCAAAGGCAGCAGCCAGACACCCTTGTGGACCAGGGAACAGTGAGGGAACAGTGAGGGCTGTCTGAAAAAGTCAGAGGCTTAATGAATTGCTATAGCAAGGGCAGCATCAGTAACTGCTTACTGCAAATATTTATTTATATAAGCAGCCTCGAAAGTGTATCTTTAAGGTGCACTACTAGCCCATTCAAAATTAATAGGCTGCTTTAACACAACGCATCTTAACGCACGTGGTAAACCAATACATAGGAGTGTATTTATAAACAATTGCAGAACCATTCATCCTGCAAAACTCAATGATTATTCACTAGACTGAGCTAAGGAACATGGGAAATAAATACTTTGTTTTGATACTCCTCAGCTTCATCTAGTGGCCATGATGTGGTATTTTCCTGATAGTTGTTTTTTTTTAAACAGTGGAAAGAAAACATACTGAGAACGTTCATTTTTGTCTCTTTTCGCACAGAAGCATAATTCATGGAGTTTTGCAGGATGAACGGCTCTGCAAAATGTTTATAAATACACCCAATATTGTGTATATGGCCTAAGCCGCTCTGGTGCAGAGGAACAAAAATGATCAGGTGTTAAAATGTATGGTTGATGGCTGAAATGGAAAGCTCATTTTTATAATCAATTAGTTTTAACCAAATCGTAGATACAGTTTATTTCTAAGCACTTTTATGAACTGGCAGATCTGTCATTTGTCAGTTCTAGTTCTACCCACTGCACTGCCAATCCTACGACAAGAAGATAGCTAATGGTATTTAGTAGAATTCATATATATTCTCAACATTGACATATTTAGTAGGTATGACATAGATATGACAGTTACCACAGCAGCAATGTTCTCTTGATACCAATTGAAGAAAACCAAATCCGCTACCAATATTGTCAAATAAGCCTGCAGTACTGAAGCACTTAGGTAGAATAAGGCAGCAGTGAAGTGATATAAGGCATCCTAAAAGACAACAAAACATTGAAATATTAAGGCAGAAAAACACAGGAGTTCTACAATAAAGTGTGAGATATATATACTGTATATAGTATTTTTTTAATTCAAACATTCATAATGGTAATGTTATTACCACATTTCAAAACAGCAAAATGTGCACTAATTTTTTTGCATATTCTTTCCTTATACAAAGAATAAAGAATGACTGGAAAACGGTAACAACTGATTTACACTAGTGCAGAACAAGTATTACAGCACACAATCCAATACAAAATGTGTAAAATGTGTTCCTTTGCAATAAAATATACAGAGCAAGGCTTATGATGATATACTGTAGAAGCAACGTTTGCTTATTCCTTGAACAGCTAATGTGGAATGAGGATGTTTATTCAATTGTAAGTTTTATTGGTCACATGAAGCATATTTAAAGGAGAACTATGAAGTGAGTGATTTTCACTCAACCTCATTGTTCGAGCCGACGTGTGACAATGAAACTGTCACACGTCGGCTCAATAGATCTGGAAGTGAGCGAACACATACCATCGCTCACTAATTTCTCGATCATCTCCCTGCAGAGAGCAGTGACTGTCAGTCACAGCTCCCTGCAGGGATTCCCCCACTCCCCGCTCCGATCTTCCAGCGCCGACTGGAGGAATGGACGGGGGAGGGGGCGGGTACAGCTGGCTCTGCCTCTGCCTCTAGATAGGCAGAGCCCGCTGTCACTCACGCAGCTGGGTGGATCTCGACAGTAATGTAGCTGTAGCTCACGATATACCGAGCTTTTGGTCACGGGAGGACGCTAGTATATGTCCTCCTGTGACCCTTAAGAGAACTATGGGGACAAACACTTACCCCATAGTTCTCTCCAACCTATGCCTGCCTCCACCTAGAACTATGGGATTAAAGAAATGTATATCTTTCACATAAATTAAAAAGACATGTGGTAATGTGTCTCATTTGCTGGTGCCAAGGACAGGGACCCAGAAGGAATTTGTTTCTTTTATGACATAATTAAATCAAAATAATGCTAGGGTACTATTAAAAATGGCTGAGACTTCCGGAGGCGGACCGCTAAACTGCGGCCACATTTTATATGGGCTCTGTGTAGCCCAAAAAAAACTCCATAGCCATACCTGGTGCTGCTGCGGGAGGAGAGGGAGAGATGCTGGGAGGGACCTGTGGGCTTTGTGGGGTTGGCTGACAAAGCTTGGGTCCTTGTAAGGCTTGGACCTGTGCTGCCTGAGGGGGAAGTGTCTGGCAGTGCGGCTGCCGAAGTGGAGACACCGCTGGTCTCCTCCTGGCCGCTGGGGAATGCGGAGGCACTGAATGGGGCTCCTCTCCTGAAGAGTGGGGTGAAACTGGACATGGTGGTAAGGGGGACACCTGCATGATCAGTGGATGGCTGGATGGTACCTGCTGTTGAGTGGTGGAGGAGAGGAAAAGGAGGAGATCTGGTGCAGGTCTTGAGGAAAAGACTGAGCAGGAGTGTGAGACTTGGGTATGTGCCTCAGGCGAGTGCCTCACTCGACTCATGGTAGCTACAGCCCTGGTCATTCACAGGGCACTGGATGTTTTCACAGGCAGCAGCCAGACACACTTGTGGACCAGATGAGGGGAACAGCGAGGGCTGTATGAAAAAGTCAGATGTTTATTGAATTGCTTTAGCAATGGCAGCATCAGTAACTGCAAATTCTTCTTTGATGGATAACTCCAGTATGGAGGAAGTCACTAAAGTACTCCTGCCCTATTTGGATAAGAAGTTTGATACCCTACAGAAATCTATTCAATGTGTTCTTGAAACAATATCCTCGAATACTAAACGGATTGTTGAATTGGAACAACAAGTGAGTGATCTGGAGGATCGATTGCTAGTCTCACAAAATCGGTTAACAGCGCAATCTCTCCTATGTGCCACAATGGGAGATAAACTTGAGGAACTTGAAAATCGACATATGAGATCTAATCTAATCTAAATATCTTGCTTTTGATCTCATCTCTGCATTGAGACTTGAGCCATATCATATTTGCAAAATTGAGAAGGCACACCGGCCTGGGCCTGAGAGGCAGAGCAGAAATAGTAGTCGTAGAGAGGGGGATATGATTTTCTCTATTGTACCCGGCCAGACTGCAGGTTTTTTGTCAGGGAGATGTGAAATTATTTGATGATCCTGCACTGGCAAGGAACCAATGCCACCTATAGGGCACAATGGTGTAATATTAGGAGGTTGGGAGGAAAGGGGGGGGGGTTGTAATGGAGACAAGCAATGCAAAGTTTGTACATCCCTCTGCTTAACCACTTGCTGCAGTTTCTGCAGAGGGGTTTCTTACATTTGCACACACTTGATAAAATCTGGATTTTGGGTTAGAAAACAGCTTCAGACCCACAAATTATTTTATATTTTCTGAAAGCAGAGGCCCTGTAGAATAAAAAGACACTAGTTGCAATTTTCTATATCACACGGTATTTGCACAAATGTTTATCAAACAAGTATTTTTAGGATAAAATACACTAAAATTAAATTTAATCAACTTTATTGCTATCACATAGGGGGGATAACAAGCCCCCTATGTAATAGCAAATATAATGTGACATGTGCTCTTTATGGAGACATCAGAGGTCCTTCAGATCCCTAATGTCACCTAGGTACACCAAAGAAGCTAATGAAGCAGAGATCTGCTCGCCAGCTTCTTCTGCTTGCTCTAGGAGCCAGAGAATGTGCTCAGTGACACCGCAAGTGGTGTAATGCACATCACTTCCAGGTCCAGTGATCGGAGGAGAGATCAGCGGCTGGAAGCCTGCTGATCTCCCTCCAATCCGTTAGGAGAGACCCACCATGCCGGTACTGGACTCGCAGGGGAGACAGCTGATCTTTCTGCCGATCTTTCGATCTTTTTAAACACATGGGATGTAACACAAGCTGTTCGTGAAAGATTCCATCCCTTTTGTCTGGCCGGCCGAAGTTTTTAGACTTATATGTTAGTTGCTACTTTTTAATAAACTTTGTTCTTAATTCTACTGCACCATGAGGGTTGTCTTTTTCTTTTAAACCCTTTCAAACACCTTTCGGGACTGTGAGAGAGGCACAAGCTGATCGTGAACGAGAGAAGCCGCCACTTGCTTTGACGGATAGCCGGGGTTAACTGCGATACTGCAGGGGAGAAACGGCTACTGTACTGATCCACTGCTGAGAGGAAAATTTAATATATCAAGCGGGTGGATTGAAAGACCGGGGCGATACCTCCCAGAGGGGCTTCACTTACTCACTACATCTGGTGAGTAATCACTGCTTGGGGGGCTGCTGATTCAAAGATTAAGATTAAGAAGAACCGTTTCTTTCACCACTACAGGTGTCTATTACTGAATTTATTTAAACAACTTTTTTTCTCAGTGACACTTGTAACAATTTTTATCGGGACTGGTTTATAAAGTATCAGTCTTCATTTGACACTGACTATTCTGGCTACACTGTGTTTTAACATATTGGTTGAATAATTTTTTAGTATCTAAGGTTGTATCACTGAAAGTTTTTCCTGGGGATCTAATATTTGATCACGTTTTTATATTATTATTTTTTATGCACATTTATTTATTTATTATATTCACATATTTGATATATTATTCTATGAGGAATTATTGTAATTTTTCACTTCCAACACTGGGTATTTAATTTTATTTATTTGATCACCCTTAGCGCTGTGTTATTTTTCTTTAAGAGACCCTACAATAGTCTACTCCTATAGGCCCATATCTCTTCTAAACAGAGATTATAAACTATTGGCTAAAATAATGGCAAGTAGTATTCAGAGTTTTTTGCCTATATTAGTGACTTCCCACCAACTGTGTTTTGTTCAAAATAGACATTCGACGGTAGGAATTCACACAGCGTTTGCGGTGACTGTGATGTCTTCACAGAGCCATAGTCCAAAGGCAATTCTTTTAAATTTACACGCAGAAAAGATCTTTGATAGAGAGGAGTGGGCATGGCTCAATAGTATCTTGGTCAATAGTACCTTCGGGCTGATGTTTGCCATGTATATTGGATACATCTACTCCCACCCTGTCAGTGGCGGACCTAAGGAACAAAGGGCCCTGGTGCAAGATTTTTTTTGGGCCCCCCCCCCAAAAAAAAACCAAACACAGCGCTCTCCTCCCGCAGCGCTCGGCCGGTTCTCACTTTCTATCCTCCCCGCTGGGACACAGAGCACGGAGACTGTGTACAGTGACACCGGAAGTGATGTAATACACAGCACTTCGGCGTCCAGTGATCGGAGGAGAGATCAGCGGCTGGAAGCGGCTGAATCTCTCTCTGATCATTGCGGGGAGACCCACTGACCCAGTGGCCGTTGCGGGGGTACCACACGGTACAAACGATCCGGCGGCTGTTCAGACACCAGATCGATTGTAAGTTACACAGCAATCACCTGCTGTTAAAAGCATTACCAAGAGCAGGCCGCCGTCTATAGACATACTGCGGCCCGGAAGTGGTTAAAGTGATATTAAAGTAAATGTTTTCCCCCTCCCCCTCCCTCCTCGTCTCCCGGCCGAAAATCCGAACTGCGCATGCGCCCACCCCAAGATGCTTTGCGGCCGCCTGAGCAGTTTCTGATTTTTGGACGGGAGCGCGCGGCAAAGACGGGGTAAGTTTAAAGCGTGTTAAAGCGGGGTTTTTTTTTCTTCTTCAACTTTTTGCATATATCTACTGCTCGCTAGCCATATATATATGCAAAAAAGCCAGAGGGTTTAATAACCCTTTAATACTCACCTGATCCCTGGAACGACCGACAAGCGCAGCGTCCCGACTCTCACGCTGTCATTATATGCATACAGATCGTTCCGGTTACTATTTAAACCAGCGCACTGTGTGCAGCTTCTGAGAAGATACGCTATTAGCGTAGCGGGGAAGCCTGCTGCGCATTTTGCTTCGCTCCCGCTACGCTAATAGCGTATCTTTTCAGAAGCTGCACACAGCGCACCGGTTTAAATAGTAACCCTGCACGCTCTGTATGCATATAATGACAGCGTGAGAGCCGGGATGCTGCGCTTGTCGGTGAATCAGATCAGGTGAGTATTACAAAAAAAAGTTGTATTTTATGTTCTCGGGACATTTAAAAATGCCCCGGTAACATAAAATAATAAAACATTTAAAATGTTATTTTTTAAAATGTCACCTTACCTTAGCCTGGTGGTCGATGGGGCTCCCTGGACCCTGGGCCGCAGCTGCTCCATCAATCTGCCACCTTTCTGCACACTCCCGGCCGGTGGCGTAGCGAGGGGGGTGAACCCTGTCACAAGGCTTTTAATAAATGGTCAACTCTCTAATCCATGAAATATGCAGAGAGGCACCACAAGGATGCTCCTTCTCGCCAATTCTGTTTAATTTGGCATTGGATACTTTATTGAAATTATTAGATTCCTTGCCAGACTTTAAGGGCATTCAAGTCGGAAAGAGGGAGGTGAAAATTACTGCTTTTGCAGATAACTTACTACTGTACATTTCTACCCAAAGAGGGTATTGCCTAATACTTTCTTTGATGACTGCCTATGGGTATGTTTCAGGATATTCTATAAATCTGGAAAAATCAAAAGCTTTATATCTGGCAAGGGGTACTAGGCCCAGGTGGAGCTCCCTTTATGGTGTAAAGAGAAGATACCCTATTTGGGGCTTTATATTACTAAACATCTGCATAACTTTATAAAGAAAATGTCGCTCCAGTGATTAGAGCTCTCCTGGAATTGTTAAATGGTCCCATCTCACTTTAACATATATGGGGAGGATTAGTTTGATAAAAATTATTATCTTCCCCCCTTGATTGTACATTTTCAAATGCTTCCTATCATCCCGGTGGAAAAAATAATCAAAAGCTGCTTCAAACATTTGGAGGTTCATCTGGGGAAAGAGACATTCTAAAATTGGTCTCCACATATTACAAGAACCTGTGAAAAATGGAGGCCTGAATTTCCCAGATCTGGAATTATATACCCTAGCAGCTGCTGACGCTAGAATGACCTCCTGGGACATTTTCTTCATTTATTTTTTAAATAAAGGAATTGTCAAAAACTCATGTTTTGTTTTTTGTTCAATTAAAGGAATTTTAGGTGTTGTGCGTTTATTTACATTTTGTTTAACCCTTTAGTGAATGATTAGGAGTACAAGTACCCCTTACTCATTTGCAAATAACAGCTCTCCCGCTTGTCGTGTTTAGTTTCCGAATGAAATTCGGATGTATACGATTTTCGTTATCAAACATTCGGATTCGTTCAGATACGTTATTTCTGTCATTTGGATCCGAATGCTTGAATTTACAGAAATTCGTACGAATTTCAATTCCGAAACGATATGTCTTATATCCTTGGTGGGGAAGAAAACGATCCACCAACCACCATCTTTCTCGCTTTTTCTGGGCAATTCAATGTTTGTATTGCAAAATGATTGAACTGACACAATGCTCAGTAAGGATATCCAAAATCATTTACTCTTTGCCGACAATCGTGGTTTACTAAGAGGATGATTTCCAATGACACCCCCACCCTTCCCCCGATAAATATAGCTAATTATAAAAAGAGGGCTTTGGGCTTTTATTCCTTTAGAGGTCGGTGGCTGTAAAAATGTAATCTTCCACCCTTTCAGTAAATTTGGAATGTAGAGGTGTGTTCTGTTGTATACTTTAAGTTGATATTGTTTTTGGCGTTTGGTAATATGTTTTGGTTCTTATATTGTTTCTTTTTTTTTCTTGGTCTTAATAATAAAAGAGAATAAAGAACAAAATAACGGTATTATTCATCTTACATATAAGTGTGATCGAAATGAATTTGAATTCCTGGACCTTATGATTCAGAGAGTACATAGTAGATTTAATAGTACAACTTATAGGAAGCTTACAGCGGAAATAAGGTCCTGCATGCCACCAGTCATCATCCATGGCCCCTCATAAAGGGAATCCCTACTGGAAAGTTCCTGCAAATTCGCAGGAATTTCTCTTAAGAATGAGATTTCCAAAGGGGAAGTAGAAACCTAAAGGAAATATTTAAAATGAGGGGATATCCTAACTGAATCTTCAAGAGGAGCAAGATGAAAGCAATGATACGGGATAGATTTGACATTTTATATAAATGAAAGAGATAGCCGAAGGACTTGAAGATAAGTATAATCACCAAATGGCTCCTACTGGGAAAGACTATGGGGGGGGATTTATCCAAACTGGAGCAGACAAAATCTGGAGCAGTTGCCCATAGCAACAAATCAGCTTCTCCCTTCAGTTTTTTCAGTTAAGATTTGAAAATGAGAGAAGCTGATTGGTTACCATGCACAGCTGCTCCAGTTTTTGTCTGCTCCAGTTTTGATAAATTCCCCTCTATTTTCCTTACTCATGAAATATTGAAATCTTGATGATTGAAATCTTTCATAAAAAACTAATAAAGCTATAACATGCCTATATTACTAGTAAATATATTTGCAATGCTTGTATCTTACTATAGTTGTCCAGGTCGATTTTCCCCCATGTGCTCCGATACAGTATAGTAGCATGAGTATAGTTGTAAATATGAAGCAACAGATTGAGACAAACATAACCCATCCTTGAAGTAATGACGTGCCCGGAAGTCTGGTAGATGCTATTAAAATCCACACAAGGCCACCGAAAACCTGAAATAGAGGGATAAATGTCTGTTTAGTATTATTATTATTATTATACAGGATTTATATAGCGCCAATAGTTTGCACAGCGCTTTACAATATAAGGAAGACATTACAGTCACAATACAATTTAAGACAAGATGGTAAGGAGGGCCCTGCCCGTGAGGGCTTACAATCTAAAAGGGAGGGGCAAGTGATACATGAGGAGGTAGCTGTGCGGGGATGATTGTTTGAGAAAGTGATTGTTCAGTGGTTAGGTTGAGGTGGGATAGGCTTCCCTGAAGAGATGAGTCTTAAGGGATCGCCTAAAGGCAGTCAGTGTGGGAGATAGACGGACAGGTTGGGGTAGAGAGTTCCATAGAATGGGAGACACTCTAGTGAAGTCCTGGAGGCGAGCATGGGAGGAGTTGATGACGGAGCTGGAAAGCAGGAGGTCTTGTGAAGAGCGGAGGGGACGGTTAGGGTAATACTTTGAGACCAGGTTGGAGATATAGCCGGGGCCAGAGTTGTGGATGGCTTTGTACGCGGTTGTTAATATTTTGAATTTTATCCTTTGGGCTATAGGAAGCCAGTGTAGGGATTGACAGAGGGGGGTTGCAGACACTGAGCGGTTGGTTAGGTGGATGAGTCTAGCAGCTGCATTCATGATAGACTGAAGGGGGATAGCCTGTGTAGAGGTAGGCCAATGAGGAGGGAGTTGCAATTTGTAATAGCGCAAGAGGGTTTACAGAAAAAGTCTAATTTGTGTAACAAAAAACAAAAACAAAAAAAAACAAAAAAATTAAAGGCACAAATTAAGGCAGCTTTCTATTAATTAACCACTTCAGGGCCGGCCGTTGTAAATAAACGGCCGGCCGAAAGGTCTCTAGTTCTGAGCGGACGTCTTTAGACGTCCGCTCAGACACCCCCCCTTGAGCGCGCCGATTTTTAAAAACAGGCAGCGATGCCTGTTACCATACAAGCGATCCACCGGCTGTAGAGCCGGACGATCGCGTGTATGGGGTGCCGATCGGGGGTCCCCTCCGCTGTCCAGCCCCGCCGTTGTCCCGCTGATCCTAGGCTCTGCTGTGCCTGGTGCGAGCCCGAGATCAGCATGTCCCCTGTGTCACAGGGGATCAGAGGGAGCTCGGTACACGAGCTCCCTCCGGTCCCCTCTCCTCTGCAAGAATGCGGAAGTGTTGTATAATACATCACTTCCGCATTCTTGTGTCACTCTCCAGCTTCAGAAGCTGAAAAGAAGCTGATGGAGCAGATCTGTGCTTCATCAGCTTCTTTTGGGGGGTCCTAGGTGACATTAGGGGTCTTGGAGACCCTTGATGTCTCCATAAAGAGGACCTGTCACATATTTTGCTATCACATAGGGGAGTTTAATTAGCCCCCGTATGTGATAGCAATAAAGTTTTCGTGGAAAAAAAAAATAGGAAAGAAAAATTTAAGTTCTCCCCCCCAAAAAAATTAAGGTTACACATAAAAAAGAGTAACAAAGTAAAAAAAATTTTTTTTTAAAGTCCCCACCTATACATACACGCATGCAAACATGCGTCGGGGGCGCATATGTGCAAAAAGACGATTGCGCCCATTACGCCGCACATGTTACATATCGCCGCGAACGTTGGAGTGAGAGCAATAAGTCTAGGGCCATCAATCACTGATAACACTAAACTGATGAGCAGTAAAAGCTTTTAAAGTGTCACCTATGGCCAATTTTGGGCATGGTAGTTTTCTGCGATTTCGCGATTTAAAGCTTGACATGTTTGGTGTCTATTTACCCGACGTGACCCGATCTTTTATATTTTACCAAAAAACTGGGTAATAATAAATGTTTCCTAACATAATGTAAAAAAATAAAACATTTTCTGTAATTTTTCCTAATTATAGTAAAAAATAAAAACCGCAGTGGTGATTAAATACCACCAAAATAAAGCTCTATCTGTCCCCAAAAAATGGTATAAAATTAATTTCAGTACAGCGTTGCATGACGGAATAAACGTCAGTGAAAGTACTGCAGCGCTGAATACTGAAAAATGGCCTGGCCAGGAAGGGGGTCTAAACACCTGGTCTTGAAGTGGTTAATACATCATTAAAATATTTTTAAATGCAAGCAGTATAAGTACTTGAAGTTTTGCACTGTACAGCAGAGCTCAGAGTGGGGGAGGGAGAGTAGCCAATCAGTTTTGTTGCAGCGCTCATGCGCTAACAAGGGACATGCTGACTTAAGGAGAGAATAGTGCCAGAGAAAAATGAGCTCATAGCCTGCTGCTTCTCCTTTAACTATCCCGTCATAAGCCAGGGGTGGGGAGGAGGCCTGTAAGTGTTACTTACTGTAACTGCAGCAGAGAAAAATCAGGTCTTCTGCCCTGCGGGCAGTATTGTATGGTGTGGCAGAGCTATGTAAATCTCAGAAACACAAATTCTTTGGCGAATAAAACAGCTCCCGGCAGTTATCAGAAGAGTGCCGCGCGTGCGCGATGACGTCACGCGCATGCGCAGTGGAGAGTCGGCGGGGTGACGTCATCGCGCACGCGCGTGGTGACGTCACGCGCATGCGCAGTGGAGAGTCGACTGGGTGACGTCATCGTGCACGTGCGGTGACATGTGCCTCAGTTCTATAACACACCTTGCAATTCACTACCCTATTATGAACATCAATATGAACATCAGAATGAATGTCACAACCCTTAGGGAGTTAGGCATTCATGTAGGGTCTGGTTCCACTAAAACATTTTACAAATAATACGTTTACAAGTTCACTGCCATAATTTAAATCCTCAGTTATGTGACTTTTAATTGGTAAATTAAGTAATCACATTTACATAAATACATTATATTTATACATTATAGTTATATAGTTAGGTTACAAAAAGACACATGACCATCAAGTTCATCCAATGGACAAAAATAAATAACTTAAGACCCTAAGGACCCCTGACAGCATCACATCTAATGCAGTCCATTCACCTGCATTTGACCTGAGTACACTGAGGGACATACCACAGCCACAGCCAGAGTGGAGAGGAAGAGAGGTGAGCGGTCAATGCCACAGGACCGCGGATCGAGTGAGTATTTCTTGTTTATTTGAGCCCCTAGACCAAAACAAGCACTTAGCCCATGCAGTATAGGGGTGTTCTTTAGAAAACTGCATCCACAGAACCCCAAAACCACGAGTGATTAAGCGGTAGGCAAGAAAAAACCCTTAAAGGGTTTCTAAACCCTCAGCTTTTTTTGCATACATCTACTGCTAGCAAGCAGTAGATATATGCAAAAAGTTAAAAACAAATACAAAACGCTTTTACAGCGGTTTAAACTTACCTGTGTGTTCCCTGTGCGCTCCTGTTCGAAAATGTGAAACTGCACGGGCGGCCGTAGCATCTTGGGGCCGGCACATGCGCAATTCACATTTTCGGCCAGGACGCGAGAAAAGACACAAGGTAAGTCTATGGACACGTGGGAGAGAGACACCATGGGAGAGTACGTGCCAGCAAGCTCAGAGGAGTAAGCGCTGGATCGGAGATTCGCCTCAGCGCTGGAGGGACAGATGAAAACTACAGGAAAGAAGATGATCGTATTAAAAGGCATAATTTAAGGTAAGTGCTTTAATTAACGTTAGGGTGAGGGGGAAAAAAATTTGTCTTTAATGCCACTTTAAATGCATGGTCCTATTTGTTATAATAGGAAACAATGTCTTCCTGATCCCCTAAGGCACTCAAATATTGCTTGGATCAACAATCAATTGTTAGGAATATTAGTAGTGTTAAATGTTGTGCATTAAGAAACATCTAGCCATTTTTTAAAGCAATCCATCCCGGGCGATGTGGCGGCTCTGTGCACTGAGAACGGAGGGAGATCAATACCCGATCTCCCTCCACTCTCCTCCCGTTCTCTGAATGCAGGAAGTGATGTATACTACATCACTTCCACATTCCTCTGTCACTCTCCAGTACAGAAACCAGAGAGAAGCTGATGAAGCAGATCTGTGCTTCATTTAGAGCCCTCTGATGTCTCCATAAAGGGGACCTGTAACTGTAATTTGTTATCATATAGGGAACTTCTTAGCAGCCTATGTGATAACAATAAAGTTAAGTGTAAAAAAAGTTTTTAAAAAAATTGCTCACAAAATAAATAAAAATGTACACAGACAAAACAAAAAAACCCCACAAAAATGTTTTAAAGGAGAACTATGGGGTCAGTGTTTTTCCCCATAGTTCTCCTTAGGGTAACGGGAGGACACAAACTAGCGTCCTCCCGTTACCCTAAGCTCAGTATACCGCGAGCTACAGCTCGCGGTATACTGAGATGCCGCAGCCGGAGCTGCGTCTAAGACGTCGGGATCCGCCCAGTGACAGCTGGCTCTGCCTATCTGGAGCTGTCCCCTCCCCCGTCCGTTCCGCCATTCAGCGCTGGCGGATCGGAGCGGGGAGGGGGGAATCCAGCCCCTCCCCCTGTCACGGCAGAGAGCTGTGACAGGATCGAGAGGTGACCAAACCCGGTATGTGTTCGCTCACCTCCCGATCTACTGAGCCGACCTGTGACAGTCTCATTGTCACAGGTCGGCTAGAACTATGAGGGGAGTGAAAAGCACTCCCCTCATAGTTCTCTTTTAAATTCCCCCACCCCCGCATTATGGAGGGCGTCAATTACATAGTTACATAGTATTTGAGGTTGAATAAAGACATTAGTCCATCAAGTCCAACCTATTAGGATCTCATTCTAGGAGTACCCGTACCCCTGTATATTACGGTCCCTTAAGAAATCGTCCAAAAGTTTCTTGAACAATGATGATGGTTTTCTTTACAACTGTCAGGTCAGCAGTCTTTCCCATGATTGTGATTCCTACTGAACCAGACTGAGAGACCATTTAAAGGCTCAGGAACCCTTTGCAGGCCTAGAATATTGCACCTTTTCACAATATTCTAATTTTCTGAGATTGTGGATTTGGGGTTTTCATGAGCTGTAAGCCATAATCATCACAATTATGACAAATCATCTTGCTTTGCATGTAATTTGTCTATCTCATATATTAGTTTCACCTTTTAAGTTGCATTAGTGAAATAAATGAACTTTTGCACGATATTCTAATTATTCGAGTTTCACCTGTACAAATATTCTATTTAGATAATGCCATTTAATTAGTAATGACATTTAGTCAGCTTAATATTAATATCTATCCAGGAACTGCATCACTACCTGAATAAATATAGATTTTTCAGCCGTAGCTTGTTTTATTGGTAAACTTCTGCAGGTCAACTGACTTGTACTGTACATGCAGACCTACTAGATATCCTAAGTGCTCTTCTGCAATTATAGTAATTTAAAGAGTTATATGTTTCCTCAAGTCAAGAAGAAATAACTCACTTATATAGCAATAGTGCTGATATAATATATAGGACGAAGCAACAGGTTCATTTTAATGCCTTCTCCTGTAGAGCACATACTCACCTTTCCTACGTTCCCTTACCACTCCATTCAGCCATGGGGGGAGGAGGGAAAGGACATACTAAGAACCGATCTAAAGGAGAGTGTGACTCCCTCCCCTTTCTCTCATGTGGCAACATTGGTTCGTGGTCACTGGCCTAGCACTGGCACATGGGGGCATCAACAAAGTCCTTAGTGGCAACAGGAACTCAGAGCTCACACAGAGTTTTTTTAATCTCACTGT
>NW_017306629.1:964675-1002529 GCF_000935625.1 Nanorana parkeri
GTTCACATTTTGCATTACAGTCCTGAAAGGTTTGGCTTTGCCCCTGAGCTAATCTTCTGAACCTAGACATTAATGCAGTATAATAAATTCTATTTAAAGTGTTCCTGTTCATTGAACAAGCTACATGAGAATAGGTAATGGAAAAAATGTGTTGTAGTTGCTGATTTACTAAAGAGGCAGTAAAGTCTTTTTTTTCTTTTCTGGCGTCTGTGGCGTGAAGGAGCATGTTTAGAACATATTATTTCCTTTTGATGTCCACAACAAATTTGGAAACATTAATGTTGATATATATATTACATGATTGTTATACATTTGAATTTCACATGCATGATTTTGCTTTACCTCAAATAAATGTGGAAGCAAACCATAGTTATAATTATTCTTTACTTTTCTGTTCTAGGGCTGAAGAAGAGGAACATTGTGAACCCCCAAACCACGTTGGCTGATTTATCCTGTTGATCTTTTGTAAATAAAAGCTACATTGGATTCTACTAGCTGTGGTGATGCCCCTGTCTGTTCTTGATTGAGTCAACAACAAATTGGCAGCAATGGGCATGTGTACTAAATATTTTTCCATCACTGGCCTATGGTGAATATTCTGACATGTGCAGTAAAGTTCCGTCCTACAAAATTTGACTGTCGCTGTCTCGCAATGCCACCTTGTCATACAAGCTTCTGATAGGGACTACATGAGGCCCCAACACACATTGCAGAGGCATGGTCCACTATTCTACTGCCTGAGGCGATGTGTGAAATACTGCCCCCTAACCTGGCCCATGGCTAACACTATAGCCATGCAAACCCCAAACAAAACAGCACAATTTTTTTCTAAGGAGATTACCTAGCAAGGACCCGCTAAAAAGTAAATAAGTTTGAAGAGTGCAGAGGTCAGAAGTAGCGCAGAGTGCATAGGTAAGTAGTGCAAGATCAGTACTATGTATACTGATTTAGCTAGGCAGTACTTCCAACAGTACAGGAGTGGCTGTTACCATGGAACATGGTCAATGATATCAGCCAGCATCCCCATCTCATTGTTAATTATTAACTGCTGAACCTAAAAATTTAATTCATGGTGAGAGTCTGTCGGGAGCACATTTGGTCATCGGTCAATGCACGTGAGGTTGGCTTGTGTCGTTCATCATAAATGACAAGGATTTACACCACTGGATGCCCTGATCAATGATGGATTTACACCGTGGGACTTTTTTTTGGGAGGGGGTTTATTTTTTAATAAAGGACTGTCAAATGTGTTCTGTAATAATCTACTGCTTCATTTTTTTTGTCAAGGAGTACCAAATACTTTGTAACCCTTATTTATGTTGGGGGGGGGCGGATATGTGCCTTACATGACCAAAATTGTAAAAAAAACTTTTGATACTGCTTTTCTCAAATCAGTCTTTATAGCTTTCAGTTTTGCTTTCTTACACATACCGTGTGTAATAGTGTGTAAAATAGTGTAACAACAATCCTGTGCTAATTTTAATTCAGCGACTCAGGAGTCAGAAGAATTACTGTAATACAATTTTAATTATGGCCAGCGTTGGCAAAGAGCAGCTGGTATCATATTCCCAGCTCTAATGCACATAGAAAATGGCTTTTATTTGTGTCTAATGGGCAGTGGCGTAACAACCGGGGGTGCAGCAGGGGCGCGGGCCCCGGGCGAAAAGTGAAGGGGGGGCGCCGGCCGAAAAAATGGGACATTCCTTTCTAAAGCACTATGGAAAACGGTAGGTCAAAGGTCACCAAAATCCATAAAAAAGGAACATACTTTTGATGCAAAGTTCACAGATATCTGCATCATATGAATTAGCATATCCTAGATAACAGTACCATAAAAACTAGTTTACTCTTTTCCATTAATCAGACTGACAACTGGGACACATTTGAATACCTTAACTTTTCATCTATACAGCAGTAGGCATTTAAGATTTCAGTTTACAAGCGACCAAGTCTTGAAGTCATGTGTCCAGTTCCCTGATATCGTCCATGAAATATTCTAGATGGGTACAATGACAAGGGAAGGGAGCCAGAATTTTAGAATGAGTCAGTTCAGAGTCATAGAAGAAGTTGCAGCTACAGGGCAAGGCATTTGAGAGACAGGGTGAGGCAGGTAAGGTGCAGAGAACAAAAGAAATGCATTCCAAAGAAATTTGAGCTGACAGTCTAGTAACACAGGAGGAGACCACTTGGAAAAAAAGGTGAGCCTAAAGTGAACCATACACATTTAGATTTTGCTCGAAATAGACAGCGGGGATGAAAGGAATCTCCCCTGCTGCGTATTGTATTCAGCAGCCGGCAGCAACCATGGCTGCCAAATTCCCACACATTGACTGCATATGATTAGGCGCAATCACTTTTCGGCACACAATTTTCCACCCAGCTCCTTCGACAGTCAAGTCAAGTAGTTCTAACAGGGCCACCCAAAGCTCAAATTGTGGACAAATTAGCAGGATATGGCCAGCTTAACTATATGTAACGGAATAAACAACAGACAGGCTACAGAAAGATGAGTGAGAAGGCGTGGTAGTGTTTGTGAATAAAATGCTTAAAGTGTATCTAAAGCCAATAATGTTTTCTTGTTCTTTTGAATAGAATGCTGAGTGGATAGAACTTAGGATAGTTCTTCATTATTGTCTGTGTTCCTGCTAGGGAGAATCACCCTCTTTGTTTGTCCTAGTGACCACTGTGACTGGGATTGCAAGTGGAGGGAAATCCAAAATGCTGAGTTGTCACCAGAGCAGGAATTGAGAGGAAACTTGTCAATTGGAATTTTTCAGGTAACAACTGTCTAAGAAGGGATTTTGCATACTTTAGACAGATTTTCTCTTATCTCCTGTTTTGCCTGTAGGATAGGAAGTGAAGAAAATCTTCACACTGCATACCTCCCACAATGTATTTAGGCAATGGACACACCCCTGCAATGTCCCCAGTTCTGCAGACCATTAAGACTTTATATGCCAAAAATAATTAGTTAAACCCGTCTATTTCACCATTACTTCCTTTATATTGTTTTTTTTTAATATAGCAAACAAAATAATTGAAGGATAAGGTTTTAGTGCAGAATAACAGTTTTGTTGGTAAATGCTACATATACATATCTGTACATCAGACCAAAAGGAGGGACAACTGAGGAGGAAAGAAGGTTGGAGGGGTTTGGTTCAAAATGAGAGACAGTTGGAAGGTATGGCTATAGGACAGTTGGCAAAAAAAAATACAGGAATTTTAACCATTATCTAATGTATCAAAAATAAAAAATGTTTTGGCTATAGATACAAGATATCTCTACATTTGTTGGCACTAAAACATGTTTTTGCCCTAGGTAAAGGCGGTTTTATTTCAAAATACATTCATCTCATGTAGGCTGTTTAGATCACTCTGCTGCGATGCTAAAACACGAAAATTCTTGTACTTTTTTTCTCTCACAGAAAGCTCTATAAATTGTATTATAGGTAGTGTAGGAAAACACAGACATTCTTTTCACCATTACCCCTTAGAAACATCAGAGCTAAATAAAACTCAGTATTGCTGTTAGGATCCAGAGCGCCTACAGGTGGCGCTGGAGCTGGGCCCTGCAGTTCCTGGGCTCACCTGCAGGATTCTCCAGGCAGCCAGGGCAGCTAGGTGCCGGACCACCACTGGGTTGTGCTGGTACCTGCAGCTCCAGTGCTCACCTCTGGGTGTCTCCCAGCTGCCAGGAATCAGCCCATTAGCTATTGCTCCTGGGAGTGTATTTAAACCCTCCCTGCAGTCTGGACCTTGGCTCAGGATTTCGTTGCCCTACCCTGTTGCCTGAGGCCTCTGGCCTGAACCCTGAGACCCTGATACCTGTATGCTATCTTGTACCCTGTCTCCTGGGCCCTGATTCCTGTGTTGTTACACCCGTTGTATGTTCTAGGTTTCGGGGTTACATTATTGGTTTATGCCTGTTGTGTACTGTTTCTGTTAGTTTGCTAGGTTTATTAAAATATTTATATATACCATACTTGCCTGGTCCGTGTGGTCACACGTGTTTGGTCTGCCTGTATGGGTACCTGTGCAGGTGTGGGGTCACCTGTGCTAGTATCCCTGACAATTGCATTAGCAAGCGTAACAACAAAGGAGAATACATGCCTGGTTTCTTACATTCCCAATCTGCATTCTTGTTCTGGGTCAGTGACTTGGCAAGTAATTAAATTTAGAGGGCCAACATAGCAGCCACAGGACACAGTAGTGAGGAACCACAACACCCAGAAGGGTTTCAGTCAGTCCAGTTATTGCAACTACAATGTTAGCCGAGATAGATAGATAGATAGATAGATAGATAGATAGATAGATAGACAGATAGCATTTGTTACTCAATATAGGCTTACCAAAGCTTTAACCACCTCCCAACTAGTCATTGTAGTAAGACAGTGGATAGGGTGAGTTGTTATTCTGGTATTATACTAGAGATTAGGAAACTGTTTTGTTTTTTTCCCAAAATGTTTAGTCTTTTTTCTTTATATAGTAAAAAAAGCCCACTGGTTATTAAATACCACCAAAAGAAAGCTCTATTTGTCCACAAAATTGTGTCCAACTCAGTCAGGTGCAGTATTGCATGAGTAATTGTCAGTCAAACTATCACAGCACTGAAAACTGAAAAATGGCCTAGACAGGAAGGGGGTGTAACATGTTAATATCGAGGTAGCTAACATCAGGTTAAGGATCTTTTTGTTTAGTAATGTTATTGTGATTTTGGCTCTAATCTGACAATAACTGTCATTTTTACAGATTGTTTTGAGCCTGAAATCTGAATGAGAAAAAAAGTTTTGTTTTTTTTGGACAATATACAATGAGCCAGTAAAGCTTTATTGTGTAGTACTGCACAATTATAATATATTTGTACTTTAAAATCTGGTAGATGTTTCGCAGTTGTAAGACCCCATTCACACCTCAGCATTTTGTAGCTAGATGCTAGAAAATGCTCAACAATAAAAATCTCATTATCTTCTATGGTGCCTGTTCACACCAGAGCACTCAAACACAGGGGCGTATCTGCTGCAAGGCAAACAAGGTGTTTGCCTCAGGCAGCAGATTTCAGGGGGGTGCCAAAAATGCTGCCCCAAAACCGTTAGGCAGCCGGGAGGAGGAGGCGGAGTCGGCGAGGAGGCAAAGGAAGCAGAGGTGGAGCAGGTGGAAGAGGCAGAGGAGACGGAGCAGCAGAAGGGGGCTAGGTGAAGCAGCAGGTGGGGGCGAGGCCGGGACGATGTCGGATCAGGTAGGGGCGGGGCCAGGGTGCCATCACGCTGTAGGAAGCAGGTGCATGCTGCACAGAACACCGGTTCACCGAAGAGCCGTCGGGCTGCGGAGGAAACCGGGTCCTGCAGCACCAGTCCATCGGTGGAGGAGGCCGGGGACCAAGCAGCAGGTAAGATGATCACACTGCTGCTAAAGGGACCCTGCAGAGCCCAGCCTGGATTCTGCACAGCCCACCTGAGAGTCTCGGGTGGGCTGTACAGGATCTGTGGTGGGGTCTATGTTGAGCAGAGCCCACCACACATCCTGCCCTGGTCTCAGGTGGGGGTGTGCATGATCTGTGGTGGGCTCTACAGGATCTCCGCGCACCACAGATCCTGCAGATTGGGGGGGGGGGTTTCATCTTGCCTAGGGCAGCCCCAAAACAGAATACACCACTGCTCAAACACCTGTAGAAAAACATCTGTCACTCCAAAAAGTACAGGATTTCCTTTTCCGTTAGAAGCAAGTGTTTCAGCCCCATACACTTCATGGGAATGCTCAAAAGCGCGTGCTTGCGTGCATTTTTTTAGGTTCTCCCATTTAAAGGTCTGTGGGGCCAAATAGGCTCAATTCTGCTTCTGCACTGCAAGTAGTGCATAAAAACGCTTGAAAAACATGTGTACAGATGCAAAAAAATATAAAGCCTGTAAATCACCTGGCTACGCTCATGCTCAGATGTCAATGCAGGCAAAACAAAAACATTGTGCTTTATCAGCACTCACTTTCTTCACACCAACAACGGGAAATAAAATGATAACACATTGTTCTTCAAACTGTCAACAAACAAATCCTAGTAACTGTGTTACATAATACAATTGTAACATGCACACTAGCTGTCTTAATGACATATATTCAACAAACTATTTCAGAAATCCTCCACAACTGCACTCTGTTTGGAATGGTATAATTTACAGTTAATTTGAACTCTGTTATTTGTATGTTCCTGAATATAAACAGGACTTTCATTGTTCATTCTGAACATCCAGGAACATGCAATGGTAAAATGAGATTGTAAAACATGAAACATGTTTAAAATTAAACCTCAAGGTTAATTTGTGTACAATGTACAGAAATAAGGCTTGGCAATATATACTGGCTTATGTTAGCTTAACCAGTTCTATATATACTTATAATATTATATATTGGTATGTATTATAACTTATATATTAAATAAATGATTGTTTCATTGCAAATTAATACTTACAAATTCAAGAATCATAAGAAGATCTGGAAAAGTTGAAAATGTTTTCAATCCTGATGGCAATGGAGAGATGTCCCCATACACAGGTGCTGCATTGGTGGATGCCATTGTGTCAACTCTGTTAGTCTGACAGTTGCAACTGAAGGAGATATGATATGTTCAATAAAAAGTGCCCTGCCCAACAGTGCTATGAGGCTGTGATAAGTTGAAGGCTAGTTACTCAATTCTTTCTCCACCTCAAAGGGGTGGTAAACTAACTCCACCACTCCCTGAGCAATTTTGTTTCACAACTTAGTGCACTGGGATTGTAGAAGAGAAACAATAGCCTGGCTATACAAGAAAATCAAGATCTCTATATAATATCTGACAGGTGCTCTGCCAAGATGTAAAGAGATTGTGGCCAGGATGAAACTGCAGTTACATAGGATATTAAATGATACCATTCCACTTGCATGTTTTTTAAAGAATCTAATGGACGCAAGCAAGGTCTTAAAAACATTTCCATAATTTAAATCCCTAACTCTAAAGGTGCCCATACACCTTACAATTATCGTAAGAAACTTTTCGTCCGATGATCGAACCATCGTACAATTTTCGTACGACGGCCCCATCCTGCCCCAATTATCGCAAGGTTCAATCAACGGTAGTTAAAATAAAATACCTGGACGACTTGCGGTAATTGACCGCAATTATTTTCGTTTGCGCATGTGCAGTGTTAATCGTATGACTTTTGACGGACGGAAACGCCAATAACCATGCGAACATCGTACGATCAACCAAAGTTTTGAAACATGCTTGACCGTCAAAAGTCGTACGATTGTACAGTACTACCGTGCTTCCCCGAAAATAAGACACTGTCTTATTTTTTTTTTTGCACGAAAAAAGACACTAGGCCTTATTTTCGGGGGATGTCTGGACGAGGTCCCGGAAGGTGGCGTGCTGTTGCCGGTCCCGGTGTCGGCGGATGATATTCCGCTTCCATCTTGCGGGCGGGCGTGTGGGCGGGAGCTGCGGCCGTCGGGCGTGTAGGCAATATTACAGAAATCCCTGAAGATAGCGCTAGGTCTTACTTTCGGGGTAGGTCTTACTTTCGGGGAAACACGGTATCGTTCGGGCACTACATTCACACGTTACGATTGTTGTACGAAAAGTCGATCGCATACGATTATCGTACGATAATCGTAAGGTGTATGGGCACCTTTAGCCACACACTATGCTTTGCCAATTTCAAAAGCTGGGAAAGCAGCTGTTCTCCTAAACCAGATATTCAGACCATTGGCCTAAAGGCAGGCAACTGGACACATTAGCATCCTATTTTTATAGGTATGTGCCTTGCATTCTAGGACACATGTAGATTAAGATAGTTGTATACAGGGGTGGACTGGGACTCTGAGACACACCAGAATTTTGATTTGGGGGCCCACCTGCCGAACCCTTCAAATTTTTAAACATGCAACAACTACAGTCTTATACCAACAACATAGCCTTTATTTGTGATGCCACAACTTAACACAAAAGAATAATACTTTGCATTGTATTTATAACACAATAATACAAATGATTTTGTCTAATTTCTACACTCTTAAGGTCCCCACATACCTTACGATAATCGTACGATAATCGCGGGAAATTCCGCGATCGTACGATTATCGTAAGGTGTGAGGAAGCCGTGCGACCTTTACTACTGTAAGGTCGCACGACTTTAAACTTATGAACATGCTCGAAAACCCACCGAGCATCGTACGATGTTCGGCGGGTGTGTAGTATGTTTGTAAGATAAAAGCCGTACGGGCCGGTCATTGCGGTCATCGGAAGCCCGCCCCTCGGGGGGCGTGGCTTGCGATCATCGCAAGTACGATCTGCCTGTGCAAGATAGGCAGATCGTACGTTTTTTTAAGTGCCTTACGACCATCGCAAGACAAAAGTCTTGCGATGGTTGTAAGGTGTGTGCCCAGCCTTATGCTCAGTGAACAACATCCAAGATGAATATAACAAAATATCATATATCAACAACAAAGTTATCACACACTTTGAGGGTTATTCACAAAGCTGCAGAAGGCAGCCGAATGAATAACTGAGCCAAAGTGAACTGAGCCAAACGGCTTTCAGCTATTCACTTTGGCAATGTACAGCTGATTCCAGCCATACATCGGCTAACATCAGCCATACATTGGCTGCCTTCGGCTGGCTTTGGTCCCCGGATTTTTTTTTTTTTAAATGTGTCACCTTACCTTGGCCTGGTGGTCAGTGGGGGCTTCCTGGACCCTGGTTGTGGGGAGGTCTGCTGTGGACCCTGGTTGTAGGGGGGTCTGCCGTGGACCCTGGTGCAGTGGCTCCTTCCTTCATGCACCCACATCAGACGCGGCTATGCGATCCGGGCTGGCTGGATCAGGCAGACGCGCCCTCTAATCAGGCAATGTAGAGGGCCGCCCGCTGTGGCCTTGGAGGAGCGAGCGGCCGCCCGATGACAGTGCCGGGTGCATGTGGCAGAGAGAGGGAGCCACTGCATCTGCGGACAGAGGCTTCGTTTAGCGGGGGTCCCCCCTCCCGCACCCCCCGGTTGTTACGCCACTGTGCAGCACACAGAGGCCCCCCCGACATGCATCACACAGAGACACCCCCCGATTATTTTTTTACAGTTTTTGTTCCAGGCTAGTTTTCACCCCATCAATGGTTACATAGAAAATCTGATAAAGGAACCATTAAGGAGCTAAAGGGGATTTAATCCTGTCACAATTCTCCAGGCATTTATTTCCTTGTGACCTGTTTTTTTTAGGTAAATGACTTTCAATTACAGCTTTGACAGAGTGCTCCTGAAGGGTACTACTTGCATTTGTGACAAATGATTCCACCAGTGTAGTTAAGTTTGAAAATCAATTATTGAGTTCCCATATCTGCCATGTTTTCTGCAGACAGATATGCGTTTGACAATGCTTATTGTGCAGATTCCTCATGATCCCAGACACTATCATGGGGATCATGGCCCACCTGGACTTGCCCACCTGAGCACCAGAGGATCCTCCATTGGGTCATGAAAGTACCTAGTAGGGGCTGCTATTTCTCTAATTGTCAATGTCTTGCCTTCCTCTCTGCGCTGACCTTTCCACCCCCAGGGCCAACAGCTATGTCATTCCCAGCCATGTTAGGAGCACTGAGCATAGTAACTTCAGCAAATATAAAGTATGCCTGACGGCTGCTGCCTGATTGCATCCAGCCCTTCATCCTTCTTCCGCTGTTCTTGCATCATGCACGTGTATATATACACAGGTACTTTTTCAGCTTTTAACCATTAATTAAACCGTTGTGGGCTTGTGTTTTTAAAGATGATAGTACCCCTCTGCAATGACGTCATTCACAACAAAACAAGCCTACAGTTACTACTCAAGATTCTCTCCTCCGACATAGCAGATAGCTGGAGGGTTGGTCGGGGCTCATTGTTTTTTCAGTACAAAGAAGGGAGCAAAAAAAGACGGGGTGCATGATTACAAGCAGTGCTGTCAGAGGCAGTGGGGACGATGCTCTATGGGCTCTGTGTGTACTATCTGTTCCATCCCCCCAATTTTCTCGGTGCGATGTCACTCCGAACTGCAATCTCCTTGCTAACAGCCTTGTCAGATAGCAGTGGAGGAAGGAGGGGCAAGCTATTTGACAATTCTGCTCAACAACACCTGCACAGATTAATACAGGAACAAGTGCTAAGTGCACTGGGTCCCATGGGGAACTTAACAATACTTCTTTAACTTTGACTTTTCTGGTTCTTTTACTAAATAAGGAGGCCCCAAAATATCAACATTACCAGTCTAGAATCAAGTGGTTGACTCCCAGATAAATTATACCATGCTTATTGTACTTAAGAATATAGTTTTTAAAAAATTTTAGTCTGTCAATTATTTTGATTGCTTTAGGCATTTCTTGGTTCACTTACTAGAGCAGATGGTTGCCCACTGTCATACCATGTGCCTTTTCCTTTCTGAATGCCCTGGCAATGCAGCCAGTCAGCTCAGCAAAGCAGTCTCCAACAGCTTACAGGGTTTGTCTATGCGAACTGCTTCTCATTTGGGTGGCAAAACTTGCTGATGGGAGGAGGAGGTCAGGTGGTTCAACATCAGGACATTGGTCTACTCTTTTCATAGTTAGTTATGTTGCTGCCACAGGATGAAGGTGCAGTGGAAAAGAGAGGGTGGGTTCTGGTCCCAGCCAAGAGGCAGCTGTCAATCATGTTAGTGACTTGCTGAAGCTGGTGTGCAGAGTGATAATTAACAGGAATTATGTGACTGGGGGCCCTTGCGATTGATCAGTGCAGAGAAGCAGGCATGACATTGACAGGTAGAAATGACAGACCCCCACTAGGTCCTATTTATTCTATATTTTCAGCCTACTTAACAAGTCTTTGATGCTTCGGTTGGCCAGTCCACCTCTGTTGGCATACTGACCATTTAAAATATCTGTTGTGCTGAAACGCATAGTCTCTTTCTGCAAAAAAAGATTCATAAATACACCCACATAATAAAAGAAAAAATGTGCAAATTTTTCCATTACAACAGCATAAAAACAGAGAGACTTCTTCATTGTTTACAGGAGATTTTTTAGGCCTTGCAGCTCCTTGTGGGCTTCACAGCAATGGAATTGCAGGAGTGAGGACATGTGAGCTTAAGTCTTTGTGGGTTGTAGTTCCTAAAAGTACAGTTATCCTTTAATGGTTATTATTTTCACCAGTTGATGGCAATATTTCCATCAACTTAGATCTTTATCCATATCTTTAAAATAACAACAAGCACACCTTTAGAAATGTTTAGTAATGACAATATACAAACACATACTTCTAGATAATTGCCAGCTTTGTATATCTTATTACTCTTTTCTTCCCCAGTCTCCTGACAGTGGCCATGTTTACTAAGAGCAGATTACTAGCTCTCCTATTACTTCCTGGATTTCTGGCACATGTGACTAGGACATGTGACCCTGCACATCATCTCAGGGGAGGAAAATGTCTTTCCCTGAGATCTCCTGAGATTACAGATGAGATTTTTCAGACAATGACAAGACAATCCCAGTGTGCATTACTTTGGCAAACTGTAATTTTACCCTTTAAAAGCAGGAAGTGAATGCTCTGCAAGTGTAAGTATATCAAAATCACAGTATTTTACACCTGACATGTCTATGTTATTATTATTCATCATACATAGATAAATGCATTGGTAGAATTACAGTGCTACCTTGCTTCACAAACTTAATTCGTTCCATGATTCTGGTCGCGAACCGAATTGGGCGCGAACTGAATCAAACTGTGATCAGACCGCGATCTCGACTAGAGGAAGCCACAACCATGTGTCAGAGCAGGGAAGATGGCTGCGGTTGTGTTCATCACCCGATGCGGAGATCGTGAACGGAAGCAACATTTTGCCAAACTTCCTGTTTGCGAACAGAAGTGTTCGTGAACCGAGGTACCACTGTATATTTTTGAGTGTAAAGGTCTGCTTTAACACAAACCCCTACAGAATCACAACCATTCCTCAAGCCCCAGAATCTCTTTCAGTTTCTAATCCAGTATCAGTAGATAATAAAAACTGTGGATGGAATTGCTGGTGACATTAATATTACTGGTAGTCACCTCAGAGTTGTATACGCTCTTCAATCCTCATAATTATTCACTAGTTTAACAATATCCAAAGTCTAATTTCTAAATAAAGGTTTCTTGCCTTTGCAATTCACCAATAAAATTAACTGCCAGATATTGTCTTCCGGATTGGCAACCCTGTCATAAGATTGTATCTCTGATGAACGGAATCTGCCCTTGAAACGCATCAGCAGTGAAGCATGCCATCGACAGCAGTTGCATGCGGTCTAACAGGATTAGCTAAGGGGATTTTTTCGGTGTACAGAACGACAAGCAGGCTAATGTGATTAATAATCTTTATTGTATTTATTGCATGTTTATTAAAGTTTTTTAAAGTTGTTAGACGATGCTTTTACATTAGTTTTAAAACAAACTAAAATGATCAATCACATTTAGAAGCCAGCATGTTTGTTATGCTACATCTAGGCCATATTCATTAAAATGACGGTTCCCCTAAGTTTGCATATTTAAAGGGATATTTTAGTAACTGCATGACAGAATATATGAACGAAAATAAATGGAAATGTTGGTTCTAATGTTGTTTACAAATAAAACAACAATATCAAATATGTTCATGTGGGACAAATGTAAATGTAAAAAAGAATACAAGCAAGGAAAAGAAGCAGAGAGTAGACACTGGGGTAAAGAGGTGGCACAGTGATGGACACTGGAGTAGAGAGCAGGCACAACAGTAGATACATGCACTTGGTACTTAAGTACAGGTATTTGAGACATATATCGAAGCAGTGACAGGTACTATTGTTCATTGTATAGAAACAAATGTGGTACCCACAGAGCGGAATCTTTGGCTTGTTGTGAAGCAAAAAGGTAACTAGACTGCAGTCACTTTAGAACTTCAAAGGGTTTATCTGTCTCAATAAACTCTGGGAGAGAGGTAAAAAACTGGCAAAAATATCTCAGACATCCCAGTAAAAGCCAAAACAGGCTGTGGACCTTTAAGATGAGACCAGCAATCTGTAATTGGAGACCATAAGAAGCCACCCAGTAGTATGAGTACCTTCTAGAATGAGGAGTGAGAAATTCCTGCAAAGTCCACCATAAACAGCTTGTTCCCAGCTTTCCAAGACACTGTTTAGCACAGAATCCTCTTTCTCAGATGCTCAATGTAGGCAACCATTTCCATGCTCTACTCCTTCTAGATGCACCCTCCAGCAAAGTAGCTCACAAGCTCTAGGCCCCAGGCTCAGGCTCATTTTCTAGCCAAAAATATCTCCAGGCAACAAGCCTGGGAGTTACAGACTTCCAGCACAATCTCCTCTTGAGGCTTCAGCCCAGAAGCCAAAATACCTCTTCCAAGGTCGCCCCAACTATTTCTTTCCTTCCCCAACATGCACCACTAGCAATAAACTTCCTAGTTATTTTCCAGAGAGAAACAAATATTAATAACGCAATAATGTTGCTTCTCCGTGGTCTATCTGCTAGGCACATTCCAACCCGATAGGCAAAATAAACATTATCCTAAACTTAGGTGAAACTCAATAAACACAGAAACGATGACAATGCCAACTCAGAAGAAGCAGAGCAGTAGCACAGGAATATGTGATGAGGTAAGTAACCACCAACAATATGGGGCTTAGTTTTTTCTAACTGACACTAAGGTTAGGGGTTCATTTATCCCTCTAGCACATTCGTTTTCGATCGGGATTCCCCGCAAGGATCAAGATAACACCTTGTGACGTCCTCCCAGCTCCAAGACAAGACCCCACGACCACACCATTAAAAGTGTCCCATCACCCCACTCTCCATAACATGGAAGTGCTCAACATCCCCTCCACCAACTCACATATACAGACCCTCGTTCACCCATCATTCCCCATCCACATAACTGGCACCAGGCAGTTGTGCTCCTGCTCTCTCCTTTTCCTATTCATTCATCATTAAATGATATCCTCTTGCAATGCTCTATACAGCAGACCTGAAGAGTGCGGAGCTGGACTGGGAGCTGATTAGGTGTTTTGCAAGCACAGGTTTAACAAGGAACATGCTGATGGGAGAAGAGAGCAGAGTACGCTAAAATCTTTCAATGTCCAGTGGTGATGAGTGAACTGAGCAAAGTTTTGCTGGACATTCACCAAAAAAGGTTAGAAAATGTATATCAGTAGGTGTGGGCATGGCGTAGTCACCAACATCAATTTTGCTCTACAATAATGGGAGCAAATTGGTTGTAGAATTAGTCTGCCCACAATTCAGTTTGACGCTGAACAGGTAGATCATCTACTTAATCTTTGTAGATCTAGGAAATTCCAATTGTTCTCTACACCTGTGTTCACTGCAGGGCCATTTTATAGGGTTTTCCTTTCCTTGTTTCTCTACTTTCAATTACAAAAGTCACAGCGGAAGGCAGATAAGGACAACAGGGCAAGTATGTGAAAAATTAGACATAAGGGAAAGCAGAGATCTTAGCCTGTAGCTATCAGCCATCATTTTACTTTTACTTAATACTACAATATTTTTTTCTTATTTCCTTCAGTGATGTTGAGTTGTGGATTTTTTGTAATCACTAAATTAAAGCCTAGTCATAGTTTGTAAACAAACAAAATACACCAACAGAAGGTGCTTAAAAGTATAACTTTTTAAATGCCTAATATTTGGGGGGGTTTTTCCAATGTAATTGTGCCCCGGCACCATCCCAGAATTTAGAATCCCAAGGAACAGCCACTGATTAGGACCACTGCACTTCGTGTAAGAGCAGCAGGTTATCTCTAAAGTTACAACATGGCCCCGTAGAATACTTACAACTACTGTGCTCCAATCATCAATGAGATCGTCTGCTGCTCTCACACAGAGGACAGTGGTTCTTACCTTCAGCCTGTTTAAGGGATTATGATTTATGAGCTGGTACGAAATGGAAAAAAAAAAATCCTAAAAACTTTAAAAGTTATGTTTTTTAAGCACCTTCCATGTGTGCACTTACCGTAGTCCAAAAAGGGATTTCCCTCACTTCAGAGAGACTTCCTCTTTTTTCCTATTGTGTCTCCAGTAGTGAAAGGGAAAACATATCTCCCAATGACACATACAGCAAAAATTAAGACTTTGCACGGGCTTTAACCATTTCCTACTCTATCTAAAAAAAAATGGCTTTACATATACTTCAAAAGTGCTAATGAATAAAGTTTTTTTTCAGTTTTGGATTGAATAGGCTACGGTTAAAATGCTTGCCAGTTAACTTTTTGCTGTCTATATCCCATGGGGGGGAATGTACCTTCAATTCCTATTCTAAAGACACAACAGAAAGTGAGAGAAAATCTCTACAATTTTTACTCTTGCCTCTTGTCCTGGTGACACCTGTAAAATTTGGGATTTCCCATAATTTCCTGTCTCGATGACAATGGTTACAGAAGGTACCTAGCAGCAATAGCACTAAAAACATAATGGGGGTTCTGTTACTTTCCAATTCAATCCAAAACCAAAACAAAAGGTTTTGGCTATATAAATACATTGGAGAGCCATTTAAGAATAATTTTTTTCTTTATTTGTTTTCAAAAATTAACGTTTTGCTTCTCTTATACTGTTTGGTTTTGGATTTTTTTGCATAGTCCAACAATTCCAAAAAGTTGACGGGGCACTCTCATGTACTAGGAAGATATGGCTGCACTCTTGAGGCACCCTGCACTCTAACTGAGTAAAAAGTGGTTGGAACTTGAGGGACATTGAGGGGGAATTCATCAAAACTGTAGCAGACAAAACCTGAAGCATTTGCCTATAGTAACCAATCAACTTCTCTCTTTCCTTTTCAATGCATAACTGTACAAACTAAAAAGAGAAGCTGATTGGTTACTATGGGCAACAGCTCCAGATTCTGTGCTCCAGTTTTGATAATTTCCCCCTCCATTATATATAGTTGTCCACCTTTCTGCCTACACATGCTATATAGACTGTATACAGTGAGGGGAATTTTTTAGAATTGGGGCAGACAAAAACTGGAGCAGCTGTGCATGGCAACCAATCATCATCTCTGTTCATTTTGTTCAGTTAAGATTTGAAAATGAAAGAGAGAGGTTGATTGGTTGCCATGCACAACTGCTCCAGTTTTTGTCTGCTCCAGTTTTGATAAATTCCCCCCAGTATATTTAAAGTGCTATAATACTCAAAACCAAAAATGTATTATATTGTAGCTTACCAGTACTTAGATGTGGTGGCTGCTTTTATTGGTAACCCTGCCAGTAGCACACTTCTTGTCCTAGTTTGAAAATACTAACTCGCTGTGTAAATCTATATCTAGAGTCCAGAAGGAGATTCATTTGGTTTCAGTTCTTTAGTCCTTTAAGTTCTTTTAAGATCCCACATTATTATTTTATGCCCTGATGGAGGGGGGGGGGGGCTGTTATTCCTTTGTAATTGAATAATTAAAGACTCTGGACTTTTCTCACACATTTGGTCTGACTCCCATTCAATATGCAGTATGTCCACACTATAAAAAAGATTTACAAGGTGAGTGAGCACTGTTACCCTAAAGCTGCCCATATACCTTACAACCATAGCACGACTTTCATTGTGCGATGGTTGTAAGGTGATTAAAATTTTGTAGGATCTGCCCATCTTGAACAGGCAGATCGTACTTGCGATCATCGTAAGCCCTCCCCGCTGAGGGGAGGACTTCAGTTGATTGCAGTACTGAGCGGGCAGTGTGCGTACGATTTTCGTCAGGTTTTCAAGCGTGTTCGGAAGACGAATGTCGTGCGACCTTTCAGTAGAAGTGGTCACACGCTGCCCATACACCTGCCGATTATCTTACGATCGCTGGATCAACCGCGATTACCGTACGATAATCAGCAGGTGTATGGGCACCTTAAGACAAGAAGTGTGTGGAGGGGGAGTGCTGTTGCCCCGGATCGTGTTGATTGTTTTTCCTTTTACATAGTTACATAGTTACATAGTATTTAAGGTTGAATAAAGACACATGTCCATCAAGTCCAACCTATTGTGTGTGTGTGTGTGTGTGTGTGTGTGTGTGTGTGTATAGATCCCTGAGTCATCTCGTTATTAGGAGTACTTGTACCCCTGTAAATAGCGAAATCCAGATATACCACACCACACCCTAACCCAGATATACCATATGTGACTGAATAATTAAATACTCTTTGGACTTTTTTTTACCTATTTTGTCTTTCAGCTTGCTTGAAAAACTTTAGGGCATTTAGACTTTTGAATGAGCATTGAGATCCCAGCTCTTCTGTAAAAATATATTGTCATCCTTGGCTGCTTTCACTTGATTTGGACTCCAGGCTGACGGACCATCATTTGCATGTTTTGCCTGCAGTCATAGGGGTATACACAGTTAGAATTTTGTACAACTAGTTATCTTCGGCAGAAAATTTGATAATGCTATTTGAGACTTGACATGATATGTGGTTCTAAATTTTCTTTCATTGTAACATTCATTTTGTTTTTTCCCAATGAAAACTACATTCACTAGTAGAATTTTGTTTGTTCAAGAGAAATTTTCTTTGATTGTTTTTTGCCAATTTGAACCCAATAACAACCAAACAATTGAACCAACGTTCTGAAAACTAACATTTTGGAATGGAGTTCTAACTGTGTGTATCTGAGTGGAAGATAGCCTCATGTCATTAATAAGGACATGGGTGCACAAACAGGAATCTGCTTGGAAAAGCAGCTGCCAGGAAAATATTCAAGCAGTTTTTAGGGAAAAAAGGTTAATGTAAAAACTGAATTCATTTTGGTACTGTTGAACATTATTAAACCCTAGGCAGGACGTTTTTGCTTAGGGTTTAGTTATTTTTTAAAAGGGGATTGTTACAAAAATGCTTATTTTATAAACTGAACAAGATGACTACTGTTCTGTGACACACACACAAACACACACACAGAAATAAATAAATCTATGCTGCCATATTTCTTCACATTCCTTGGTGTGGTCTATTAAGAAATGCATAGCATGCAGAAAAAATTTATTGTGCAACTTCATATTTGCTACATTCATGAAAAGCTTAGTGTGCAGCAGAGATTTTTTTCCATAGGAGGAGACCTGTAGAGAACAGAGCGCAATTACTAAGAGTATTTCTCCCCTCAGGTAAACAAAGAGGAAACATGCTGCATAAAATGCTATAGCAAAATAGTAAATGCTTGTTAAATTATATAGATAAAAACAGAATATCTGGCATATGGGATAGATTTGAGCTACCGGTAGTATGGCCGTACCACAACCATGAGGGTGCTTTAAAGCAAACAAAAAACACCACACAGCCAGTATCTGGAGTGTGAAGGCAGTGAGCCACTATTAAATGAATGAGAGTACTGAAAAAAAGCCATGAGGAGAACCTGGTCACGTCACCTTGCAAAGTCACATGAATTCTCTTTTCCAATCATAGAGCTCTTCCTATGCATTTATGCAGGAAGAACTTTGTGCAGTACCACAGACTCCAACTGTGTCCCCTGTGTGTCACTTACTGTAGATTAGGATAGTGATCGTGTTTTCTTTTGTCTTGCAGATCATGCCATTGAGACGTGGTTTGATGTTTCTTTGATGCCTCCATTGGCTGACAAAGGGACTTTCAAACCGTATTTGTTTGCTGGCATGCCACAAACTCACCAATATCAATCAACATGTATCCCCAGAACCCCATAACTCGCTGGCATCTAGTGTTTTCTTGTGCTTATATCCCACTAGTGGTATTTGTGTCTGCATCCCCCTGGTGTTTTTTATGCTTAAACCCCATCGGCATCTGCCATTTTTGTACCCATATCCCACTGGTATCTAACAAATTATGCCATTGATATATTACATTGTTTGTGTCTGTGTCCTCTTTGTTCAGTGGTTATCAGTTTGTGTGCCAACATCTCTCTGGCATCCAGTGGTTTTTCATATCTTCACGCACACACATACACACACACACACATACTTTAAATACATACTGCAAATTTTTAGCTCCTGAGGGAGGTCCTGACTGAATAAAACATATAAAACATTGTTATGCTGCTTGCGTCAGTACGCATGGACAAGGGCACAGGCTTTGCATACTTAACTGACCAACACCAAGCAATGTTTCCTTTATTTATTGATGGTATAACAAACCCATTTTTTACAATATGAGGAGTTGTTTCTGCTTTTATTATAACTTATGGTGACCTTGTAGAGTTGAAATGAGAGCTGATAAGGAATGCTATTCATTAAATATGTAGTAAATACAGTATAACTGAGTGATATTAACCCTGCTTGTATGTGTTTTTATTTATCACTTTTATGGTTGAATGTACTTATTGCCCACTGTTTGTATATATTTATACATTTTATCATCAGTGAATTATGCATCTGTTTGTTGCCTTCCTTTTGCCTAATATTCATTAAAAAAAAAAAAAACATAAAATCTTTAGATACTTAACTAAAACTACTGTCATGTGACACACGGGGTCCCAAGTCTTCTTTTTTTCTGCTCCATAGTGTGGGAGGTGCCAGTCAGCAGTGTTCCTGTCACTTTTGTTGATGTAAGCATTGCACATTGCCTAGTTAAACCACATCATCCAGAAGTGGCGTGACACAAGGGGTAGACTCAAGACCAGCTTCAGAAGAGGTGCTCCAGGGATTATGTGATAAAGATCCAGGAAACCTTTTATAGGTTATTGAGGGATTTTTTTAAAAAAGTAGCTAGAACAGCTGAAGTGGATGGCAAATGGGACTCCAGCGCAGCAGGAGAAGTTAAAATGTATCTAAGTAGAAAAACAAAAATGTGTTATATTGCAGCTTACCCCTCCTTAAAGAAGAACTATGAGGTGAGTGATTTTCACTCATCCTCATAGTTCGTGCTGACGTGTGACAATGTAGCTGTCACACGTCGGCTCTATAGATTGCTAAGTGAGTGAACACATACCGCCGCTCATTCACTTTCCGAACATGTGGTTTTGTTTAGGCTACATCTTGCCGATATTAATTATTTTGTACGAAGGACACATAACTTTAGTTTTAAAACAAGTTTCACATGATGTTGATTTCACAATATATCTAAAACTATTTTTTAATGAGTAGCTAACACCTAGAATACAATATTCATAATGAAGTAGAAACTGCTATACAGACGCTCTTGTGCCCACGTCAGTTTCTCTAGCATTATGCTATATGGGTGCACCTTAACCCTTTTCTTCTAGGATACTTTTTTTCAGAGGAAATTCTTTTTGGAATAAGTAACTGAAAGCTTTGGTATATTTTTTCTAGTAACATGACAAGCTTTAACCTATTCCCCTCATCTTGGTACTTATAATGAAAATGCTAAGGTAACAATGAATGAGCTATTGTTCTGGGAGGAATGACAGGATAAACTGATACATTTCTCATGAATTCATCAGCATACCGGGATGTTTCACAAGACACTTCAAACCTGTATATCTGGTTTTCTCTGTTGAATATGTATTGCAATCACACAAGGTGTGCATAAAAGAATACAAACATTCTTTTCATGCTTTTCACCATGGGGTAAAGATATGCTTTTTACAAGTATCCAAGAAAACATCATTTTATAAAAGTGTAACTGAAATATTTGTATTAATGTATTATAAAGGTAATATTAGGGATGCACTGATACGGGTTTTTCGGCATCGAGTACATGTACCGATATTTGTTTCGGTACTCGACGATACCGAGTACCGAGTATCTTTTGTATGTGCACATACCTATACACATCCCTATGGTGGTATATAAGTATATACACAGAATATGCTAGAATGCAGGATGATATGTCAATTTAAAGAGTTGTAGGTAGAAATGAAGCTCAGTACGGTGCAAACTTATATTGCGAATGAGTTTGCCTAAGCCCACTCATAACTCTGACCACCACCCCTTCCTTCCCATCTGATTAGTTGTAGGGAGACCCATTCCTCACCCCACATTTACATGTCACAAAGAGGCAGGGAATGCCCCTGCCACAACTGCTGACACTGATTGGGTCGGGAGGAAGGGGTAGTGATTCAGATTTTTTGAGTGGGCTTGGGTAAACGCAGGCGAACTGGGTTCACACCAAGCCCAGACTTATCTCTAGTTGTAGGTCTTCTTTAATCATATTGTATGCGGCCTTTTTAAATACAGTATAGACGTGGCTGGGCAAAATTTAAAGAAAAATGCACATTTTCCACAGTTTTTTATAAAAGGAGAGTGTAGGTACATAATATGTACAGCTATGAGGAAAGGGGTACATGAGTGAACGCTTAAAATACATTAAAGCTCATCTCCAGGCAAATATTAATAAACAATAGATCTATACTCAAGGGTTATAGGTAAAATAACAAAAATAAAAAAGGGGGCAGACTTGATGGATCATTTGGACCTTTTCTGCCATAACTCTTCTATGTTTATCTATTTAAAAGCATTGCAAGTAGAGAACATTACCTGTTGGTCCTGCCAGAAATCCAGCAAGCACCAAACTTCTGTTTTACTCTGGCCCTGCTGCACTACAATCCCAAGCAATGTTTTCAGTTCTGCCCAGTGCTCCCCTGAACTACAGAGCCTCCTTTATATTATGGACATGAGGGGGTGTTCTGTAGTTCAACAGAAGAGAACTGGTCAGTACTGACAGCACTGCTTGGGACTTCAGTGCAGCAGAGGGACTTTTTTTGGACTACCCTCTTGAAGCAAGTAAATGTGGACTTGTGTAGCCAGTGGTAAAACTATCTTATAGTAGTCCATCTAGTAAACTAAGATGTGGGTGAGATAAATAAACGTCCCAGGTAAGTCTTAACCTGAATTGTATGTGGTTGAGGTAGTAAATATGTTACAAGAAATAGATGATGTTATACTATCAGAAGATTGTGGAATTTTGTCTGTGTGGCATTCACATTTTACACTCTAATCTGGGGTTTTAACAGCGGAAGAAGCAATCATTCCTCTGAGGGGAAGCACGGAATCAAGTTTTTTAAGGAACTTAATTATTTTTGACCCCTGTGGCAAACTATGTGGATTTTTTTCTATCCTGCTAGGCAAATACAGTACCAACCCCATTACTTGAGATCATTGCTGGTACAAATGCCAGTATGCAAAATGCTTTCAATTACAGGTTCTCCGAACTTCAACATTTGATTGTGGTCTTGGCGACCAGACAGCACTAACTAGGTGAGCTGAACTATTGGTGGGTTCCACTGTTTGCAAAATTCAAGCAGAAGCAATCACAGGCATGCTATCCTCCATCTGCAGGGAAGCCAATTCAAGGGGTTAATTAGCATCTTTAGAGAGCGGGGATGCTTTAATTTCAGATTGAGTGCAAGGTTGCCGTGGTGCATTACAGAAGAAGACTGTAAAAGCCAGGGAAGTCCCATGGGAAGTGATACTGGGCAGTGGGACTGGCTACAAGTCAGAAAAAACATCCCGAACATCCCCAACAGATTTGATTAATAATTTGGTTCATAATTTGGTTAATAAATTGAGTTATACCATATTTTTTGTTTTAATTCTATTTTAAATAAGCCGGTAGAGGATATGGTTGCATCATGTGGAGCATCATGGGTGGCTTAAAAAAAATGCAGAATCTGATTGCGTGTGGAGATTCAGCTTCTGTGATAATTAGGAACTGTAGCCGAGGGATAATGTTCCTGGTGCCTACTTGGCACCATATTATGCATAGGCACCGGGAAAGGGAAACTATGGTAAGTATTGATACAATTTTCCATTTCCAAGCAGCGAGGACCTACTGAAGGGGTTGATTGCAAAGCATGTTGGGACCCAAGACATGGACCGAGGCTAGGATTCCTGTGTACAGTTTTACCAACAAACTGAGGAGAGGTTGAAAGCACCAGTCACTTCCATCAGACTCTACTGAGAAAGTGGCAGTGGCAGAATTTGAGTCCCTGAACAGGTAGAAGGAACAAGGAGGAGCACTCTGAAACTGTTGGTTTTGACATTGCTGTGGACATTATTTCAGTTTTCTTTTAGGAGGTACCTTAGCCTCAGTATATTGGTCCAGCCTCTCTGCAGGAAACTGACCACTGCAGAGAAAGTTTGGTCATTCTCCAGATGGGTACTTGACCAACCAGATTAATTGGGTTCACAAAAAAGGAACTTTGGCTGCTAAGTCAGGTTGGAATGTAAGGGGTAGCTGTCCTTAGGGTAACCCACAATTTTTAGTTGATCAGTAGTGAGCAGTTAGTTTGCATTGAGAAAGAAAACAGAAAGTACCCATGCTCAACAGGAAGACACCAGCATGAAAGGGTCGGGTCTGCCTACCATTTAAAAGGGATGGTCAGGATACTACTGTCAGATGGAATTCCAGCATTCACAGTAGGAGCTTTCAGTTACTTGGGAACCTCCCAACTGGTGCAGATAGAGGGATTGAACCTGGTGATTAAACCTCTCCAAGAACTTTAGTGATAAGCACAAACTAGGTTATCAGAGATTGGGAGTTTGTAAGCAAGGTTGTTGTGTCCATTGCTAAGTGGCTCTAGATTGACAAAACGATATACTTCTGACCAGTACATCTATTAAGTGAACCTTGTTATTTTTTTAGTCATGTTGTTGATGTATTGAGTTCTGTGTTAATAATTGTAATTACTGTTTTCTGAATTGTTAAATGCTCCATATTCATTCTTGACCAGACTGAGCAATATTCCCCATGTCTTTACACATCTGTATCAGCAGATAGCACCAGGTATCCCAGGCTAACTAATCATGATGGAAATTTTAATCAGCTGTGTTGTATATGTATCTCCGGCAGCAAACCCTTGCATGCTTTTGTGTTCTGTAATGGCAATGTTTATTTCATTCCCTCAGAAACAAGTTTTGTTTTCAATCATCTACAGCCCTGACTACCTTGTTACAATAACACAATTCATATTCCACTTATGCAGGATGCAATACAGTGTTCAGTAGTGGGCTGAGAAGTTGGAGATACGGTAGTTTGCTTTAAAACAGACAACACCTGAAAAAAAATAGTCTTTATACTTACCTGGTCTGGCACCTTTTTGTAGAATATTCTCTTTGCTGCAGAGCTATACAGCCAGCAGAATCTTCAAATCTGACATACGTCCTAGGTCCCCTGCTACATTCTATGTCTCCTCCCGTTGGCTCCAGATGTAGAGCACTACAGACCAGGGCAGCCATCAGAAATGTTGAGGCCCCTTACACGGCTTTAGGCCGGGACACCTCCCCCCCCCGCGCCGCTGGACGCAGGGCTTAGTGACGTGCTGGACGCAGGGCTTATTGACGCGCTGGACGCAGGGCTTAGTGACGCGCTGGACACAGGACCCACCTGAGAGTGACCCTGCAGAGCCCACCATAGATGCTGCACAGCCCATCTGAAACTGTCTATGGTGGGCTCTGAAGGGGTCTCAGGTGGGCTGGTCAGGGCTGCATACCTCCCCTCCCTCCTTTCCTTCCTTCCTAGCTCCTCTTACCTGCACACATGGCCTCGTCTGCTGCCGGACCGGCCAGAAGGGACGTCACGTCACTAACGTGACGTCACTTCCGGCCAGTCCGACATCAGACGAGCAGCGTCGCTGATGGGGCCCTAGCTTGTCCTCTTACCTGCACACATGGCCTCGTCTGCTGCCGGACCGGCCAGAAGGGACGTCACATCACTAATGTGACGTCACTTCCGGCCAGTCCGACATCAGACGAGCAGCGTCGCTGATGGGGCCCTAGCTTTTCTCAAAGCCGCTGAAGCGGCAATGCTGGGGCCCTCTGCTGCTAGGGCCAGGCCTCCGCCTCCTTGCCCTTCACCGTCGGCCGATAGTCATGTAAGGGACCGGGTGTGGCCCCCAGGCTGCCCGGGCCCCTTACATGAGTATCGGCCATACCCCCCTGATGGCTGCCCTGCTATAGACCCTAGGAAGCACAGAGCACAGCGGGGATGTAGGGATCTGGCATTGCCTGACGTGTGTTGGGTGTAAAGATTCCGCAGGCCGCTTAGCTCTGCAGCAGAGTGAAGATTCTAATACTGGATGCCAGACCAAGTCAGGTAAGTATAAAGTCACCTATTTTTCAGCTGCTGTTTGTTTTAATTTTTTTGTCATAGGAAGGAGTTTCAATAAATCAATGTTTACCAAACCTTGCAGTCTTTCGGCAAAAAAAATAAAACTTACTAATGGAATTAATTTTTTACTTTAGTTTGAAACCTTGTGTTCACTTAAGTCATATGCAGTGGAATTAAACAAAAGTAGTTTTTGTCCCTTGCAAATGATTGGATGATGGAATTGAATACAGCATCACTGAAGCAAAGTAGTATGTAACTCTCAAACATTTTTTTTCAATAATGAATCCAGATTAAATAAATATACATTGCCCAGGAAATAATGTCTTTACACTTTTGCCAAAGCATTTACAATCATCATGTTTCCAAACAGCTGGCTCCAACTCTCCCAGCTCTGGGAGAGTTGGAGCCAGCTGTTAGGCTCCAACTCTAGTCCATAGTCCATCACAGGAGCGAGTTTGGAGTGGTGGCTACAACACACAGAGGGACCATGGGGAACAAATGTAGCCAACCTCCAGAAGGAAGGACAATGTCAGCGCAAATTCAGGGATGATTTACAGCCGAGTGATACACAAATAAGATACATTTTTGTTAATAATTAAAGGGTTTCTAAACCCTCAGGTTTTTTTGGGGCATATATCTACTGCTAGCAAGCAGTAGATATATGCAAAAAGTTTAAAACAAAAACAAAAAAAGCTTACCCCTGTCTTCGCCGCGTGCTCCCGTCTGAAAATCCGAAAATGCTCGGGCAGCCGCAAAGCATCTTGGGGCGGGCGCATGCGCAATTTGGATTTTCAGTCGGTAGACGAGGAGAGACACATGGTAACTCTATGCTAAGAGGAATGACAAAGGGTGTGAATTGGGTGTGTCAAAATGTTTTCCAATTTTATCAACATTTCCCCTGCAGACACTCTAAATATCTCAAAGTCACAGTGAATAGTATTGTAAATGTCATAAGATGGACACACCCTACAAGAAAAATAGCTCTTTTAGATCAGGAATTATAATACGGGCACAGGCTGGCAGCACACTGGTTGGTAGAGGCTAGCTTGGTGCCAGGACTGTAACTATGTGTGGACTAGAAACATAGCTCACCTCTGTCATGCATCCTTGTAATCCACATCCGGTGCTCGGATAACTCTCTTCCAGAGTAGATATCTTAGAGACTACAAAACTGGCAAATTATGCTTTTCCAAAAAGAATCACATTTTATACCACATGCATCTGTACAAAGAACAACTGCTGACACGGTTCTGCTAGGGTTGCCACCTTTTCTTCAAGTGAAACCCGAAAACTCTAGCACCACGCACAGCAATTTCTTTTTTGAAGCATATAGAGGAGAGAGTAAGGAGAGGCAGCCAGGAGAAAGAGCAAAAAGAGACAGCCAGGGGAGGGAGTAAGGAATCCGGCTATAGAGGACTACAAATCCCAGCAATACATTATACAGCAATACAAAATAATATGAAGCTAAATAATTGAAGCTACAACACTACATGTTGTTCCAGGGTGGCGCCCAATGTCTCCAGGATCTCAGGTGACCTGTACGGGCTCTCAGCAGGGCTGTGTGGGCTCTTAGCTGGGCTCCAGGGGCTCTCAGGTGGACTCTGTGGGCTCTCATGTAGGTTGTGTGGGCTCTCAAGTAGGCTATGAGGACTCTCAGATGAAGCACCAGAGATTTTTGATCCAGGGAATATCTGAGTGCCTTATGGGGTCAAGAAGGAATTTTTTTCCCCCTGTTGGAGCAAATTGACCCATGCTTTATAGGTTTTTTTTGCCTTCCTCTGGATCAACAGGGGGTAACTGTGGGCATAGCGTTCTGTTTTAGGTTTTTCCTTTTTTTTTCTCATCTCTATAGGTTGAACTCGATGGACTTGTGTCTTATTTCAACCTGACTAACTATGTAACTCTGCAGGCTCTCAGGTGGGCTGTGTGGACTCCCAGATGGGCTGTGCGGGCTCTCAGATGGGCTGTGCGCACTCTCAGGTGGGATATGTGGCCTTTCAGGTGAACTCTGTGGGATCTCAGGTCGGCTGTGCGGACTGTCAGGTGGACTATGCGTGCTCTCACATGGGCTGTGCAGGCTCTCAGGTGGGCTATGAGGGCACTCAGATGGGTTATGAGGGCTCTCAGGTGGGCTATGAGAGCTCTCAGGTGGGCTGTGTGGACTCTACGTGGGCTATGCAGATTTTCAGGTGGGCTGTGTAGACTCTACATGGGCTATGCAGATTTTCAGGTGGGCTGTGTGGGCTCTTAGGTGGACTCTTTGGGCTCTCAGGTGGACTCTGCGGGCTCTCAGGTAGGCTGTGCGGGCTCTCAGATGGGATATGCAGGCTCTCAGGTAGGCTGTGTGGACTCTCAGGTGGGCTGTGCGGGCTCTCAGGTGGGCTATGAGGACTCTCAGGTGGGCTATGAGGACTCTCAGGTGGGCTGTGCGGGCTCTCAGGTGGGCCATGAGGACTCTCAGGTGAATTCTGCAGACTCTCAGGTGGGCTGTGTGAACTCTCAGATGGGCTGTGCACACTTTTAAGTGGGCTATGCAGACTCTTATGTGGGCTATGCAGACTCTTATGTGGGCTATGCAGACTCTCAGATGGGCTATGCGGACTCTCAGATGGGCTATGCAGGCTCTCAGGTGGGCTGTGCGGGTTCTCAGGTGGGCTGTGTAGGCTTTCAGATGGGCTATGTGGGCTCTCAGGTAAACTCTGCGGGCTCACAGATGGGCTATGCGGATTCTCAGGTGGGCTATGTGGACTTTCAGGTGGGCTACTATGCGGACTCTCAGGTGGGCTACTATGCGGACTCTCAGGTGGTCTATATGAGCCTTCAGGTGGGCTATGTGGGCTCTCAGATTGGCTATGAGGGCGAGGGAGTAAGGAGACCGGCTATAGAGGACTTAAAATCCCAGCAATACATTATACAGCAATACAAAATTATATGAAGCTACATACTCTGTGTTGTTCTGGGGTGGCGTCCCGATGTCTCCAGAGTCTCAGGTGGCCTTTGTGGGCTCTGACCAGGGCTGTGCAGGCTCTCAGGTGGACTTTGTGGGCTCACAGGTGGACTCTGCGTGTTCTCAGGTGGGCTGTACAGACTCTCAGGTGAGCTGTGCTGGCTCCCGGGTGGGCTATGAGGGCTCTCGGGTAAACTCTGCGGGCTCTCTGGGCTGTGTGGGCTCTCAGGTGGGCTGTGTGGGCTCTCAGGTAGGCTATGCGGGCTCTCAGGTGGGCTGTGCGGACTCTCAGGTGGGATATGTGGACAGCGTGGTGTCAGGAAGACAGAGGAGATGTGCGGGCTGGCCTGTTTACAGGCGCTCGCAGCCCACGGGAAGGCTGCCGAGGTCCCCATCAAACATGGGACCTCAGCCAGCCGCATCTGTCAAAAAATGTAAAATGCCACTATCGAAACTTACTGTCTTGTGTCCGGGTGTCAGCTGGCCTGGAACCTGGACACAGGACTTAAAAAGCAGACTGTCCGGGTTAATCCCAGACAAGGGGCAACCCTTACTCTGCCTTAGTCATAGCATATGACTAAGGCTAAGACTGAAACACGTCAGCAGTTGTTCTTTGTACAGTTGCATGTGGAATAAAAGGTGATTATCTTTGGAAGAGCATCATGTGCTGTTTTGCAGTTTGTAACTATGTGTGATTGGGCTACAATACAAAAACCATAAAGAGTATGTCCAGCCAAAACTTTTTTTCTTATTTTCCGATAGCGTAAAAAAGGATTAGAACTCCTGCTGATTATCTACCACATATGTTTAGATCAATTGTAAGAAGCCAGTTTCAGGGGCGTATCTGCCGCGAGGCAAACAAGGCGCTTGCCTCGGGCGGCAGACTCCGGCAGGGCGGCCAATGTACCGGCCCGCGAGCTTTGCAGGATCTGTGGCAGGCTCTGCGGCGGGGTCTATGGTGGGCTTAGCAGCCTGAGACCTCGCAGAGCCCACCAAAGATCCTGTAGAGACCACGGCAGAGCCCACCTGAGACCACAGCCAGGTGGGGTAAATTTAGTGTATGGGGGGGCGCCCGAGTTTTGTCTTGCCTAGGGCAGCCCCAAACCTAAATACACCACTGGCCAGTTTGTGAAGGTCCAATGCATCGTAAGTGAAGCAGAATGTAGGACAAATTGATGAAGGGCATATAAATTCAGGGGGTTATTAAGAGCATTCAATGTGCAGAAAATTGTCTAAATTGAAGTCTGAACAAGTAAGGAAAAGTGGGAAGACACATAGAAAATTTAGACACAAATAGATTTCCTTCAGTATAACTCATACAGCAAACAAACCTTTAGGATCATAATGAAAAACTGGTACATGTTATCGGAGGCTTAGCCCAGTATACCAGGATTATGCCATGTGTCCATTGAAGCTTTTAAACTTAATCACCACTGTTTACAAGATTTGTTGGTAAGATGGAAATTCAGAAAACAACAAACATGCATTAAAGTGGCAGTAAACTGAAGCTTTAAATAGTTGAGGGTGCAAAGAATTCCAATTATATTATTTTTGTACACTTAGCATATTAGATTTTACCAAGAATACCACAATTGCACTTTTACTCCCGATGAAGCAATTTGTTTGGGAATGATGGGATATGGGTTACTGGAGCACTTTAGCACAGTACTTTAATAGAAGGACAGGAAAAATCCCAGCCAGTTTTTCTCTGATTCTATAATTTTACACTTGTTTGCAGGAAGAAGTTTGTAGTTTATTAACTAAGCCTTAGACTTCATGTTGCTTGTTTTATGTCCAGCTGAGAAATACACTATGGCGGAGTGCCCCCTTATTCAGTGACAGGTGTGGGTCCTAAAAATGGAAGTGCCTTTTTATACATCTTGCTGATAGGATCACCAGGAATGATTTAACTGAATGAAGGAAGTTTAAACAAGAAGTACATTTTGACTTGATAGGAACATTTGCAACAACATATTTGATTAAAGTGTTTGGGTTTAGTCACATTTTAGGCCTGGGTCACACTGAGCGTATTGTCACAGCTGATTCAGTGTGAGAAAAAACTTCCCCCCAAAAAATCACATTCATTATAATGGTCCCTGTTTACACCTGAGCGTTTTGTCACAATAAGCAAAACGACTGTCACTGGAAAAAGTACATGAGCTTCCTTTAGCAGATTATAGCTTGTTTTGTTCCCATAGAGTCAATGGGAAAGGCTTGGAAACGTGTGTTGCAATTGGTTTTGCGTGTTTTTACGCGCGTTTTTGCCATTTATGTCAATGTGTCACAATCTTAACAAGCAAAAACATGCAGCCAAAAAAGCATGTAAAAATGTGCGAAAACACTGTTGCCTAGGTGTGAATCAGGCCTTAAGCACCACAAAGAACTAGGAGGAACCTTTCCAGTAGGGCACAGGGTAACCTTTTTATCCCATAGTTCTCTTTAGGGTCACAGGAGGACATATATTAATGTCCCCCCGTGACCCAAATCTCAGTATATAGCGAGCTATTGCCCGCAATATACTGAGAGTGCCACAGCTGGGACGGATCCTGACAATACTGTCAAGATCCACCCAGCTGGCTGATTGACAGTGGGCTCTGCCTATATAGAGGCAGAGCCAGCTGTGCCCGCCCCTCCCCGGTCTGTTCCTCCAGTCGGTGCTGGAAGCAACGCTATGGGTTCGCTCACTTCCCGATCTATAGAGTCGATGAGTGACAGTTTCAATGTCGCAGATCAGCTGTATGAGGATGAGTGTAAATCACTCACTTCATAGTTCTCCTTTAAAGCCAATAGATGGCACAGACATAAGCCTAAAACAGCAAGCCTTGGCTAAGGAGAAAAGGTCACAGGCTCACCATAGGGATGGGGACCTGCTGATTGCCAGTCGGAGTTAAGCAGTTTCTTACACATCACATACCATAGAAGCAAAGATCACATAAAACCTATTCTGTTCTTGTTTTTTTTTACCATTTCGAACTCTTTATTCTTTATTATGGAATGCAATGGATTCATTACAGATATAATGTTAGGGCCACGAAAGCAAAATAAGAAAAGTGGCCCCATTGGATTGTTGCCCCTATTACTTATGTGTTTTTTTTAAAAACTAATTATATTCAAATAGAGGTCTGTGGTCACTGTCATGTACATGTCTCTCTGGGGCTGCTTTGCTGGTTCTTTCTGCTTTGTCTTTGAGGTTACAAGCTGCCTGCTGTTGCTAGGAAGTTTTACCTCAGCTGCTGGACAGACCTTCAGTCAGCTGAACACAGGATTGGTGACAGACTTTTGGTGGGAAAACAGCTGACCAATGACTGTAACCTTTCCACTCTATAGACACTCCTGTCACATCAGGACTGCCAGCTGGACTCACCTCTGGATTATCTTCACAATTCCTTTTTGATCTTTTCACCAGCTTCCCTCCCCTTTGCTCTACTTTGCCTTGTTGCGGCCAATCTTTGGCCTATAATGACCTATAATGGGTGTCAATGGGGTGTACAATCCCATGGGAGTAGCCTGTGTCTATACAAGCCCTTCCAGTGGCATTTCACCCAGTGGACTCTGCATTCTTGTTACATGGTTGATATGTTGTAAGCTTACAAAAGCCAGATTGTCATAGTGCGACTTCGGTGAACCATGACTGTCACTTAAAAAGTTGTTTCCTTTCCAGCTCTAGCCTGAAATAATACCTCCTGTGGTTTTTGACAGATATGTAGTCAAAATTTGACATGACAAATATATACACACCATGGAATGTGCACTAAAAGTAATGCATGGTGACATTTTCACACCACCAACCTCATTTCAGAGGGATTTAATTTTAGCCTGCAAGAGTTTTGTAATGGGTTTATGCATTTCTACATAAAGGCAATCTATCTATTTGTATAAATGACCTGGGTCCTCTTAGGCAGTAATAATATAAATGTCATGTTAATGCTCACACAACACATTGGTGTACGTTTAATAGACTGTGAAAGAGTGTGATAAGCAGTGAGAAGGCTTTTCTCACCTTAGCAAAGTGAAAAGTCTAGAAAATGCTGTTTAATAACCCGAGATAAGTCAGGTAGGAACAGAAATATCTCACCTCTTCTCATCCTGGTGATAAGTACACAGAAAGTAATGGGAATGTACCTGTTTAATAAAGGGAGAAAAGTAGAGAACAGCTTTATCACGAGATAAGTATTGTGCAAAGTACCCTTGATTTAGCACCCTGTCAGACCTGGTGCTAAAGGCCTTTTTCTCGAGAAGCACTGAGCAAAGATACAGGAACCTCCTCCTCTGTCACTCAGTTCTTCTCTGTTTCCAGTCCTGAGGAGAAGTTTGAGTGGTATGTTCTATTCAGAGCCTAGTGCTATAATGTCAGCCTTTCACTGCTGTTACGTGAGATAAGTTTTCTTCTCGCAGGTTATTAAACAGCCTCTGTGCAGCCGAGAAAAACAAAGAGATCTGCTGAGTAAAGTTAACTCGTGATAAAGCTAGTTTTATCACAGTTTATTAAACGTACACCATTATCTCCAATATCTCCTTTATGCTAAATTGCAACTTCATTTATGGATAGTTTCAGGAAGGGAGAAGGGGTGCAAAGGATAATGAGAGGAGTCAGAAGACTCTTCATAAATCTGTAAACATGAAATAATTTCCCTTTTCTCTTGTTTGATGGACTATACAGTTGAAAAATAGCCGTGCATACAAAGCAGACACCATACTACCGCCAATAGCAAATCAGAGCCCTATTACAAAAAACAGTTAATAGTCACATATATGCTAACATTTTTGTTCCTTTCCCATTTCCCATTTAGCCATTCAGCATCCCAATGTCCCTGTGAATGTCCCTGCAGAAATCTCCACCCAAACCAGCAATGGTTCATTGGTTCATAAAAATATGTGTAAATGAAGGCAAGGGAGATTGTAAAAAACTTCCAACTGCTTTATTAGTAAATGAACCAATGGAATGAGAAGCACTTTAGTCACGGAGAACAATTAAAAGGGACAACAAGGATAACAACACACAAGCGATCTTGACCTTTCTCAGTAAATAGGGTCAGTGATATTTGGTGAGTGAGTATTCTAAGAGGCACGTAAGGGTGTTTTGCACAGCGGTGACTGAAAGATTTACAGATCAAGTGTCAGAAGAGTGCAGCATTGGACGCATTTTGGAATGCGTCTGTTATACACAGAATTAACTTTGCTTTGATATTTGCACAGTGGAGTTTATATGGACTTTTGATTTTTGTGACTCTGAACACAGGCTGGTATGACATTGTTTACTTTTCACTAATATAATTGGTGTAACATATAGAAATAATATATAATAATAGGATATATAAAGTGCTCAGCATAGATGAGTACACCCCAACAGATTTGTCAGAAAACCTTTGCTTTCCTGTGTCCTATAGAAAATCAATCAATCATTTTCTAAGGGACACTATACTACAAAATACTCCCACAAATGCGGGCCATTGATTGCAACCAAGATTTGTTCATTTGCACACACAAAAAAGTATTCTTCCTAACAAATTAATTCAAGACCATGTTGCAAAAATAAATATACCCCAATGAAAGTCATAGGAACAAAGCTAAATTTTAGACAACAAAATCCTAATTAACAAGAATTGAACTACAGACAAGTATAATTATCAGTCAGAATACTGTAGCAAAAGTGATACAAAGCTGGAACTGCAAACATCTCACAGAGATGTCCAGGCCATCCATGGAAGTTAACACCTCGACAGGAGCGTCTTCTGATGAGAAGGGTTGAAGACAATTTCCATGCAAGTTCACTGAAGTTATCTAAAGAAGTAGAAAGCCAAACTCGGGTGATTGTTTCTCATGACACAATACGGCGTACACTGCAGAGGAAAGGCATGCATGGGTGTCGTTCACGAAGGAAGCCTCTCCTAAAACCCATGCACAAAAAAGCACGCCTACAATTTGCCAGGGCCCATGCTGAAAAAGAAGAAGACGACTGGGACTCTGTACTCTGGAGTGATGAGACCAAGATCAGTGTTTTTGAAACTGATGACTTCAAAACTGTATTGCTTTGCAAAGGTGAGGCGTACAAAGAAAACTGCATGGTGCCTACAGTGAAACATTGTGGTGGCAGTGTCCTTCTGTGGGGCTGCATGAGTGCTGCTGGTGTCCACTGTTGCTGTTCTGAAGAAGAACAGGGTGAAAGTGATTCAGTGGCCATGTATGTCTCCTAATCTGAACCCAATCGAACATAGAACAATATCGGACCTCTGAAAAGTATAAGCATGCATATGTACTCAGTACTTGGTTTGGGCCTTTTTTGCAGCAATTACTGCCCCAATGTGGCGAGGCATGGAAGCTATCAGCCTGTGGCACTGCTGAGGTGTTATGGAAGACCAGGATGCTATTTGCCAGGGCCCATGCTGAAAAAGAAGAAGATGACTGGGACTCTTTACTCTGGAGTGATGAGACCGAGATCAAAATATATATATATATACACCGGTATGTGTGTGTGAGTGTGTGTGTTTTTCGTTATTATATACACCAGGTAAAGTTCTGGACTCTTTAACCCTTTCGCTGCCAGAACCATTTTTGCATTATTATTTTTTTCACACATATTATAACCCACATTTTAGGCCTAAAAATTACTTAAAACCCCCCAGAATTATATATTTCCTGAAAGCAGAGACCCTGTAGAATAAAATGGTGGCAGTTGCAAGTTTTTATGTTGCAGAATATTAGCGCAACTGTTTATCAAACCCAAAATTTCAGTAAAAAATACACAGCTAATTTTAGTGTACAAAAACACAACATAATACCCATTTTTAAAAAAATTATAAGATGAGGTTGTGCCTAGTAAAGAGATACCCAACACGCTAAGCTTAAAAATTGTGTGTGCCCGTGTGACGGTGAAAAAATATAGTTCCCCAAATTGTCTGTAGGCAATGTTTTAAAAGCCTGTCCATTGTTAACTGCAAATATTGGCCCTAGAATTATTGCTCTCACTCTAGCATATGCAGTGATACCTAATATTTTGTGGGTGGTGTCTTTAATTTAATGATATTTAACCTATTTTTTTTAAACTTTTTTTTACTTAACTTCATTGCTATCACAAGTTATCACGAAGTTAACTGGTCTCTCTCTCTTCTACCCTGCGATGCTGGTCCCGAGCCCACAGGAGACTGGAGCCCTGATTCTCTAACTAAGGGAAACTTAATTTGTATACAGCCAATTTGCAATCCCATTGCCTGTACAGACAAATAAACATACTGTATAAGCTATGGATGATGTTAAAAGAAAATGTGTTTCTAAAGATATCCACTGACCACCTCTAAGAATCAAGTGTAAAATTAAAATTTTAAATGAAAAATCTCCAAACCACACCACCCATTATTGATTAATTAGTGTTGGGGCCTGTGTCGACCGGCTTTTGTTTCCTTCATGCAGGTTTTGCATTACGATTTAAGTATATGGGTTGGGTATGCAAAACCCGCTTGAAGCAGGTCAAATGCAAGTCAGAGGGTCAACTGCAGGTTCAATGCACCTGTCAATTAATTCTAAATGATCTCAGAAACGTCTCAGACTCACGACAAACTGATGTCAGCTGTCAACAGAAGGCCTTTAGGGAGCTGTCCACTCCAAAAACCATCACATCCAACATCACATGTGGAGACATTTACTATAATATAAAAAAAAGCCATTTATTTAAAATCCTCTTTACTAAATCTACTTTGCCTAGGACTGCATCCGTAGTGAGTCAAAACAAGTTATGCTTTCCTCTTCCTTTACATACTACTAAATCTACTTCGCCTAGGACTGCATCTGTAGTGAGTCAAAACAAGTTATGCTCTCCTCTTCCTTTATATACTACTAAATCTACTTCGCCTAGGACTGCATCCGTAGTGAGTCAAAACAAGTTATGCTCTCCTCTTCCTTTATATACTCTGTCTAAATTTAGAAGGACTGGATGACGCCCTCCTATAGCAAAACAATAGCGCTAGAAAATACACATGAGTACATGAAACCTTACCTCAGTCTGTTGTAACATTCTTGAAAAGCAGCATTCCTGACATACACAAATTAAATGATAAGCTGATCTGTCCCCACTTTGGTGTTTGTAAGGCCTAGGCCAATAGATGCAGAGGGATAAGACCGAGAGTAAACAGGTAATTCATGTCCTAAGAAATGTTTATTAAACCTTATCATAAACACACATCTGACTGTGCATTCCTGGCTTCTCCTGAGATATATACTGTTTTTCTAAATGTTGACTTTGTAATAGAAATGGTGGGCACGAGCGTGTCATGGGCAGGGGTTGACTGACAACTTTTAGCCGAGGGGGCAAGTACAACCCAGAGGCCCATGGTGCAGCAACCTGGCCCCCCGCCCGCTCTGCCTCTTCCCCGCTTTCTCCCCGCCCGTCAGTGGCGTAACAACCGGGGGGGGCAAGGGGGGCGCTAACCCCAGGCGCAGGACTGAGGGGGGGCGCTATCACCGACCCCCGCTAAACGAAGCTCCTGGCCGCAGATGCAGTGGCTCCCTCTCTCTGCCACATGCACCCGGCTCTGTCATTCGGGCGTCCGCTCGCTCCTCCGAGGCCCCAGCCAGCGGCCATGTAGTTAGTGTGGGGCTCTGTGGTGGCCAGCGGAGGCTCCCTGGTGGTTAGTGTGGGATCCCTGGTGGTTGGTGGGAGCTCCCTGGTGTAGGGTGACCATTTATCTAGAGCTGCAGCTAATGATTATTTTCAAAATCGATTATTTTGCCCATTATTAAGTTCCAATAACCTGTTAATTGTATTGAGATTGTAGTCCATCACAGGAGCAAGCTTGGAGCTGTGGAAGAAAAAAAAAACTGTGGTGTGCAATATAGTGAAATAGAAAGTGTAAAATTATACAGCAATCAATGCAGAATGGCATCGGCTATAGAGAACTACAAATCCCAGTAATACATAATACAGCACAATGCAGAATACCTCCAGCAATAGTACATTATAGTTGACGGTATTCTGCATTGTGCTGTATAATGTACTATTGCTGAGATTTGTTGTAGTCCTCCATAGCTGGTAGTATTCTGCATTGCGCTGTATAATATACTATTGCTGGGTTTTGTAGTCCTCTATACAGCGCATTGCAGAATACCACCAGCTATAGAGGAGTACAACAAATCCCAGCAATAGTACATTATACATACAGTGTATAATGTATTGCTGGGATTTGTATTCCTATGTATAATATACAGCACAATGTACCATCAGCTATAGAGGAATACAAATCCCAGCAATACATTATAGAGCACCATGTGTGTGGGGGGAGGGGGGAGTGCAGGCTTACCTGAACAGTCTTCCAGCAACTTGCTTCTGAGATCGGGCCTGTCTGTCCGTGGCTGTCATCCCCTCACGCCTGCTCCTCCTTACTTCTTCCCGCGTCCCTGTGCCGATCATGGATGTAGGCGGTCGGTAAGTGTGAGGCAGGGAGGAGGTGTGGCGGGTCTAAAAGTGGCAAGCGTCAGTCGGGGTGGAGGTGCGGCATGCGCCGTGTGAGGAGCCGTGAACAGGGCCAAGTAATCGAAAACCGATCGATGATTGAAAACTTTGAGAACTTTTTCAATCATCGATTATAATCGACTTGGTTGATTAGTTGTTGCAGCTCTACATTCATCCCCGATTTCTGGGGACAGTCTACAGATTGAGGAGAGCATCCGCATACAAATTATGTCCCCGGGAACATAAAATAAAACATTTTTTTTTAAACTACTCACCTGATCCACCGCCAAGTGCAGCCTCCCCTCTCCCACGCTGTCAGAAGCTTGCGCATGCTGGGTGCATCTTCTGAGAAGATACGCTATTAGTGTAGCGAGGAAGCTGGCTGTGCATTTTGCAAAGCGCTCGCTACGCTAATAGCGTATCTTCTCAGAAGCTGCACCCAGCGCGCGCAAGCTTCTGACA